>NC_056744.1:1817471280-1817617438 GCF_019279795.1 Protopterus annectens
TATATATATATATATATATATATATATATTACATACATAGAGAGAGAGAGATTGGATGTATAACAACATAAAGATATACAGCAAATACATTTTAAACAACCAAAGCAATGCATATGAAAAACACAAAATGGCACATGCATTATTTATTTAAATTATCTATTTCTATCTTGATAAGGGGGTAATTGGTTTCATTAGCACAGCCATCTGAGTCACAAAAGAGGCAAGATTGAGAAAAGTTATGATAATTCCAATATTAACAGTAAAGTATACCACTAAAATAATAAGCTGCAGGGCATATAAAGTTTTAATAAAATACACGCATTATCACATATCCAGCATATACAAATTTGACAGACATTCAAGAATGCCTTGAATTGCAAGCCGGTCAGCAAGACATAGCAAGGCTGTGGTTTTACAACCACATGAATATAAACTTAAATTACTTATTGCATAAATACTTACGCACACAGATAGGAAAATATAGGGAAATATAGAGACTACATTTGCCGCCTCAGCTTTGAAATGGTAAGCAGTGTAACTCTCCTGAAGTCAAATATTCAGGAAAGGAGTGGAAGTTTCAAACATTTTACCACAATGCAGGAAAGAAAAAATAAATAAATTCAGTTGGATGGAATCAGTATTATGCAGAGAGTTACTGTGTGAATCCTGAAGGGTGGCAGCTAATGGGAAAATACTTTTAGTACAGTAGCAAGATTCAATTTCAAAGTTGTCTGACATGTTTTTTTTTTTTTGGAATATTATAAGATTTTATTCTTCTAGAATCTTAGGACATTTGCAACTCAGTGGGTTTGTTAAAAGATGCAAATGTCCAAAGCAATGCTATCTTCTGAAATGATGGGAGACTGTCTTAGAAATGTATATCTGCATGAGTAAATGTACTAATAAGCAACACTGTTACTAAACATATGAAAAGTAATTACCAATGAAGGGGAAAAAAGTATGTAGCAACAAGCATGAAAGAAAAACAAACAAAATAAAATACAATTACCTAGGCTGGGGTAATCATTCCACTAAGTTTTATAAAAAAACAAGCACATACTAAAGATGTAATTTCCATGCTGCAAAAGCTGCAGATCTGAGTGTGACTAGATAGTGTCTCTGGCTGAGTCTAAACCAGTCATTCAGCTAATAGCCTATGGGTGGGGGAAGGAAAATACATAAGAACAAATGGTGAACTATTAGCAGTTCCTAATAATAACTCTCTCACACTGAAGTTTGTGACATCTGACCTGCAGTATCAGTATGCTAATAAGCTTCTCTGAAAATCCTGCCTCTATGTAAAGATGTCACTTACACTGCACTAAAAGGTAAACAAAGTACTCCAGAAAGCAACTGATTTTAGAAACAAAATAATGCCCCTTTAAAAGCATTACTGCTGTGCTTTCTAGAGTAGCAGCAGCAGTCAGGTCATGAAATGCCTGAAAGGCTCATTTTTTCAATGGATAAAATGCACAGATTAAACTAATGAATGGCTTACAGGGAGGGCTGTTGTGAGTACAACTGCAATTTGTGATGAAATGTGGCTAACACCTAAGAGACTTCCTGCAGGCATTCTACCCCCACCCCCCTCAGCCAAAGGTGAGCATGCTCAAAAAGGAAAACCTGAAATGTAAACAAAGGCTGAATCAAAACAAAAAAATCCCTGGGATTGTCCCTTTAAGGCATCATTCGCGAATGCCCCCTTTGACGGTTCTGCACTGTTTGGCAAAACCGTTCGCGACACTTTAGTCCAGAGTGAAAAATACGGGAAGACGTTGTCTGCCATCGGAGTCCGCTTCTCTGCTCCCCAGAGGTCCTTTTCCAAGAACCAAAAGGGTCAGAAGAAGATGTGGTTCCATAAATCGCATCAGTCCCGGTCTGCTCCGGACAACCAGTCCTCTCGTGGCAGAGGAGGACAGGGAGGACGCCGCCCAAGAGGCAGAGGGGGTCCCAGAAATTTTGGGTCTGGAGAACCTTTCTCTGAGAGGCCCATGCAGAATGGCTGCTCTACTCTGGAGGCAGTCGGGGGGCGTCTTTTGAAGCACCTAGCAATGTAGGAGGCCATAACAACAGATCGCTGGGTGCTTCGCATCATATCCAGAGGCTACCTAATTCCCTTTATTGTAACCCCCAAAACCAGAAGCCTCCCCGACGTACCACCCAATCAGAGGGAGGCGGCTGCTACAGAAATTCAGCAGCTTTTGCAAAAAAGAGCCATCCAACCCGTCTACCCAGATCAGTTTGGATCGGGGTTTTACTCCAGGTTATTTCTGGTGCCAAAAAAGACGGGGGACGTGAGGTCCATTCTCGACCTCTCTCTCCCCTGAACCTGGCAGTACCCAAAGAAAAGTTCTGAATGGTCACGCTACAATCTATTCTCCCCATATTACGGGAGAATGACTGAATGTGCTCGATAGACCTCAAGGATGCGTACTACCACATTCTGGTGGACAGACGCTCCAGGAGGTTCCTCCGCTTCCGGCTGGGAGACAGTCACTTTCAGTTCAGGGCCCTCCCCTTCGGTCTCACCTCATCCCCCAAGGTGTTCACCAAAGTCTTGGCGGTTATAGCGGCCCACCTGAGGCTTCAGGGAATTCAGGTCTTTCCGTACCTTGACGACTGGCTCCTCATCGCCCCAACAAGGCATCTGCTCTGTTCAGGCAGGGATTATTTCCTCAATCTTGCTCAATGCCTAGGGTTGACTATCAACATGGCCAAATCCTCTCTGGTCCCTACACAGGTAATAGATTTCATAGGGGCGAGATTGGATTCCAGACTAATGCCTGCCTTCCTGACTCCCGATCGGCTTCAGAACCTGAGGTTGTATGTTCAGGCCATTCTCCGACTTCCTGCTCCATCGGCGGAATTGATCCTGAGGGCTCTAGGGTCCATGGTGGCAGCAATTCCTCTGCTGCCCCTAGCCCGTATAAATATGAGGGTCCTGCAGTGGACCCTCCAGGTACAATGGTCCCTGTCTCGCAACCCCCTGTCCCATCCTATTCCCCTAAGCAGGGCTTGCAGAGGGTCACTCCTGTGGTGGCTCCAGTCCCCGAGTCTCCGCACGGGACGACCATTCTCGATGCCTTCCCCTGTTGCCACAGTGACCATGGACACTTCTCACCTGGGGTGGGGGGGGGGCACTATTCAGGCAGAATGGTCCAAGGCACGTGGAACGACACAGAGACCTCCTTGCATATCAAAGTCCTAGAGATGAGGGCAGTGCTTTTGACGTTGCAGGCACTTCACAGTCTTCTTCCGATTGGGACTATTGCAGTACAAACAGACAACATGTCAGTTGTCTGGTACATCAACAAACAGGGGGGAACCAGGTCTTATCCTCTTTGTCGCGAGGCCATGAGAGTGTGGGAATGGGCGATTTCCACCAACCGCTTTCTTATTGCAACGCACATTCCAGGATGGTCCAACATCCTAGCAGACAGGCTCAGTCATTCAATTCTGACCCCATACGAATGGTCTCTCAATCCTCTAGTAGCGAAACAAATATTTGCCCAATGGGGCAACCCTGTTGCAATCTTTTTGCCTCTTCCTCAAATACCAAATGCAACAGTTACTTTGCTCTAATCCCCAAATCCCCCCCCCCAGGGGGAGCCCCCAAGAGACTTTCTAGTACATGCTTGGCCTCCCGGTCTCCTTTACGCTTACCCTCCATTGCCCATGATGCTAAAATTCTTACAGAAAGCCAATCGGCTGGGGAGAAAAATGATCCTCATTGCCCCATTCTGGCCTCATCAAACGTGGTTCCTGTACCTGTGGTCTCATCGGATTCATCCACCCTGGATTCTGGATCCCCTTCCAGATCTCATTACTCACCCTCTGGGTCTTCCGATCCCCAACCTGGTCAACCTCAAGCTGACTGCTTGATTGCTCCAGTTCCACTCCTGATAAGGACTCCCGGAATCTCCTCGCCAGTCAAAGACATCCTAGTAGCAGCACACAAACCTTCCACCAGAAGGGTTTATCGAAGTAAGTGGAAACGTTTCACCATTTGGGCAGAGCACCATCACTTAGATCCTTTTATGGCACCTCTTACGTTGGTTTTGGATTTTCTAACTACCCTTTTTCATCAAGGGGCTAGCTGCTCTACAGTCAAGGTACAACTAGCAGCGATTTCGCATTATCATGTAGGGCATGAATCGGGCCCTCTAATCACTTCCAAGCTTTGTAAAGCTTTCCTCAAGGGTACCTTCCTCCTCAGACCCCCGGTCAGGGAAGTAGTACCCCCATGGGATTTATCTTTGGTCCTTCAGGCCTTGACAAGCCCCCCTTTCGAGCCGGCAGCTACGGTTGATCTCAAATAACTCTCTTGGAAGATGGCCTTCTTGGTGGCCATTACTTCAGCTAAAAGGGTCTCTGAGCTTCAGGCTCTATGTGTTAAACTGCCATACTTAGCCTTCCATCAGGATAGAGTTTACCTCAGGATCAATCCGTCCTTTCTGCCTAAGGTATCTTCGGAAGCTAATATTAATCAATCTATTAATCTTCCCATGTTCTTTCCCAATTACCAGAACAAAGGAGAGTACAAGCTGCATTCCTTGGATGTGCACAGACAATTACGCTTTTATATTCATCGAACTGCTGGTCATAGACAATCTGACCAGTTGTTTGTCTCCTTTGCCAAAACAAGTTTAGGCAAGTCAATCTCTAAAGTTACCCTGTCACTGTGGATAGCTAGTTGTATCCTCTTGGCGTATCAGAGTTCGGGAAGGCCTGCACCTCAGGGAGTCCGAGCTCATTCTACTAGGGTCGTCGCTACTTTGGTGGCTTTTAAATCTATGGTTCCATTAGATGATATTTGTTCCGCAGCCACTTGGGCCTCATCTCATACCTTTATCAGCCATTACAAACTGGATGTTGTCTCCAGAGGTAGGGCGTCCTTTGGCTCTGCAGTGCTCCGGAATATTCTTCCGTAAAGGCCACCCAGGATTCAGGTAGCTGGGGACTCTGTCCCAAAGGTTGCTGACAAATGAAGTTCCTACTTCAGATTAAGAAGTTATGTACTCACCATAACGTTCCATCTGAGTAGGTATCTTCATTTGTCTGCAACCATCCCCCCTCCTTCCCCCTGACCAATAGGATTTGTCTTAGATAAGACCCTTGTGGGGCACAGTAACTATGGTTGTATCGGGCAAACTTGATCTGAGGTCAGTCAGGGTTGGCAGGGGATTTTGGGTAAAGGGAGGAGCTAGGAGCTCGGATCTATGCTGTGGTAGAAGTTGCCGGCTCGGATCCGAGGTCGGATCCGTATCCCAAAGGTTGCAGACAAATGAAGATACCTACTCAGATGGAACATTATGGTGAGTACATAACTTCTTAATTTATAACTTGTCATTAAGGCCTGGTGGAAACAAAACACCCAATTTGATTATCTATTTAGTTTCCTTGCTGTTTAGCAGTTTATGCCATCCAGTTTTAAATGCTCTGTGGCCAACAATCTTGTCAATACAAATGAAAGAGAATTGAGCCGTCTTGTGTAAAACGGTGTGTTTGTACAGAGCATTAGTAGTCCTAGCATTTCTAATGTCACCTAAATGCTCTGAGATATGAATACGCAACTGTCTGGAAGTTTGACCAATATAAAATGCCCGACATGTGCATGTGGCCAAATAGATCACCCAGTCCATGCTGCAATTGGCAAAATGATTAATGTTGAATATCCTGCCTGTATTCTTGCTAGTGAAGTCCTTTGTTGTAAATATATATTTGCAAAAAGAGCAGTGACCACAAGGATGACAACTAATTAATCTGTCTCCCGACAGAGTAATCTGGGTCATGCAGACATCCTGAGATGTGATTCTTTTGTAATGTGAGAAATGTGATCCTAAAGTTTTGCCTTTGCGGTAGGAGTAAAGACATCTGTCATCTAACCACTTGGCAAGATGTGTGTTGGTTCGCAGTATATTCCAATGATTACTGATAATGTCTTGTAATTGGTAGGTATTCCTGCCAAAAGTAGTTACTAATCTAAGTAGCTGACCTGAGGATTGAGCAGTCCTATCTTTGTAGCCCAATAAACTGTCTCTGGATAAATTATTGGTCATGCTAGCTGCAGATTTGACATCCATTTTGTTATACCCACACTGTATGAATCTGTTCAAAAGATCATTCTGACAATGCTGAAGGTCTATATGAGATGAACATATTCTCTTAATTCTGATAAATTGAGATTTGGGAATATTTCTTATGATGTGTTTAGGGTGGAGACTAGAGGCATGTAGAAGCTGTTATATTGTGGATATTTTCTATGCACAGTTTTACAAAGAGTGTTATCCACTTCCTTACTTAAGTGGACATCCAAAAAATCAATTTGGTTTGTGTCATGGTTTACTGTGAATCTAACACCCCATTTATTGCTATTCAAATATTCCACAAATTCCATAAGATACTCAATTCCCCCTTTCCAAACCAACCAACAGTCGTCCAGGTACTGTCTCCAAATATCCATTTCAGGCAAATATAGATTATGTATGTCATTATATATAATCGGATCTTCCCCATATCCCATGAAGAGATCTGCATAGATAGGTGCAAAAAAAGCACCCATCGCTGTGCCCTGAATTTGCCAGTAACATTGGTCTTGAAAATAGAACACGTTCTTCATTAGAACGTGTTCAGCCATACAGATAAGTAAGGTATTAAATCTTTGACTATAGAGGTTGGTCCTAAGTAGCCAATATTCCAGTGCCAATAGACCTGCCCAATGTGGTATACTAGTATATAATGATGTGACATCTAGAGTACACATAATCCAATTAGCTTCCAGTTGTGACTCAGAGACAATCTGAAGGAATTCAGTAGTATCCTGTAGTCTAGCCCGTACATGTGACAACAGGGGCTTTAGATATTGAGTCAGGAAAACTGATAAAGGTTCTGTCAGTGATCCAATGCCTGAAACAATAGGTCTACCAGGAGGTGTAGAAAGGGATTTATGAATTTTGGGCAAAAGATACAAATATTGTTTCACTGGATCCTGAACACTAAGATGAAATTTCATTTTTACACTGATAATGCCCTCTTCAACAGCAAGCTGTAAAAAGTTATCTATTTCCTGTTTGAATTTAGGCGTAGGGTCAATGGGCATATGTAGATATGTCTTTTACCTTCAGCCCAGTAATAACTGGAATTCATAACCACAATGGCCCCACCCTTGTCAGCAGGAAGAATAGTGATGTCTGTATTATTTCTAAGATTGGTAAGTGCCTGTTGTTCCTGAGCATTTAGATTATTTCTGATGGTGTTTCCTGTGCCCAACTGGGGGTATAGATCTTTGAGAACAGCATTCTGGAAAATGGCTATGTGTTTGTCCATTGGAGGACAAAACTTGGAGGGTAAGAATCGAAATTCAGTGGATCTTTGAGTTAAATCCTGTTGATCAAAAAATATTTTTAAGTTCAGTCTTCTACAAAAATCTATAACATCTGATGCAAATGTGCTTTCATCAACAAAGAAACCAGGAATAAAACCTAGACCTTTATTCAGCAAAAGCTCTTCCATGGGTGTTAGTACATAATCAGAAATGTTATGTACATTTGAACAGTCTATGTTCATTTCACAATTGACAAAAACAGTTCCTCTAGCGTTCTTATGCTTCCGTCCCCCCCTGAGTCTGTGCCTAAAGGGTGATCAGCACTGCGTACCATTTTGGGAGTGGGAGAATCTGACATATTAGTGGATTCAGTATCCGTAGTAGATGATTCTTCCCCCGAACTCCTGTTGGGTGATGTACCCCTTTTAAGTATTTATCTGGGCCGCTTTTGTCGTGTGTGTGTAAAATTTTTGGTACCCTCTGCAAATCGTACCCCTTTATATAGTTCAAAGGGTTTCCCCCTTCTATAATCCTCTGTATCTCTGGTAAATTTCTTTAATTTCTTTTCTTTAAGAGCTTTTTCAGAGGCTGAAAGATCTTTGGATAACTTGCTAAGTGATTCTTGAAAGCTCGGTTGATTTTCATATAGCTTTAATTTTTTACACATTTCTTAAACATCACAATTATTGGTTTGAATGGTCCTGTCATAAAATGAAGACAGAATGTTGACAAACATCATGGCTGAATCTTGTGCAACATTCCACTCCTTGATCAATAGGTCATCCGGTTGACCAACCAAAGGCTGTAATTTAGTTCTAAGACCCCTTGGGGCTATATTCTGATGTTTGTATGCCTTAAATAATCTAGAGTGCCAGATGTTGGAATGTAATGTTTTAATTTTTTTACCAAATTGAGTAAATAACATACTACAATCGTCAACTGGATTAGACGTACCACTTGCAGCAGATATATTATTCAAATCAATCCCAAATATATGAATATCATCTTTATCTGCGCATAGTCCATGTACCATATCATTAAGATCCATGACAATAGATTGTATGTATGCAAAGACCAAATGTGATGTGTTTGTGTCAAATTAGTATTAGTACTAAAATAATCAATTATTGTACAACCGAACCAACCTCCAAAAAAAGACTCAAGGAAAATAGTCTTAATCAATCCAGTATTAATACTGGGTAGTGAGATGCAGAGAGACCAAAAAATAATACATAACCAAGTCGTAAAATCCAAATGGTTACACACTTTGATCAATACTAAAAGCAGAAAGTTCTTTACCAATATGCAAATGCATTTATGATAAAACGGCAGAGACTAGTATGTAACACCTGACCATGGTGCTATGCAAAAGATATTAATAAACAAGATCTAGTGAGAATGTGCTTCGAATAGATCTATGCCTAATGAAAATCAAACAGTCATCTATCTTGCAATATTGTGATAAAAATCACCAAGCAAACGCTATTATGTTGATATACTCAACTGACTTTCAGAAGATGTTAAACACATAAAAAAGAGATAAGGGTTAAATATCAACAAATATGATATTGCATAATGTATATCTTATCCAAAAAGAGATGTTAAACTTGTTATACAGGCATTTGCTATAGTTGTACTGTGTCCGTCTGAGCACTAGCAAATGATTGGAAATAATTTGAAAAAATTATCAAAACAATAGCCTACAATTATTAACCAACCTAACCCCTAGCTATAATATGTTAACAAAACCAATATAAATATATTGGATCAAAATACCAAAGGCTTCCAGAGTAAACTCTGAGTATTTGTACAGAGATAAAACAGGATAAACGATGACTATAAATTGTTCATTGGATGCATCTGATAAGCTAGTCTAATATCAGACCCAAGCACATGTAAAAATGGTTAAATATCAAATGAAAGTACTTGTGTCCTAGGACTCGATGTACTTATGCAGACAAAGACCAATTATAAGAAATGATGGTATTTCCAGACATAAAAGACAGAAGGCAATATCCTCCTGACTTAATTTACAAAGTTGCGTTCAAATGTTCTGCTCAATATCTAAACAATAAGCTGGAAACAATAACTTGTTTTGCAAAAGATGGTCAAAATTACACAAATAGTGGACTGCCAATGTTCAAATGTAAAACGTTATCTGTAACTGCCCAGTCCAATCCAACAAAGGCCTAAGCTGTAATATTCCCTATGTAACATAAACATAGATATTACCATCAGTATACACAATTCTAGTGCAACAACCACAGACAAAATGATTGAAAACATATGAATCACATTCCCTCCATACAATAAGATGTCATGAAATTTGTCCTACAAAATGTTTCGTAAAATAGGATGAATAAAGTCAAAAAACAGTACTTGTATCCTTCGAAATAATGTAGACATCAAGTAGATGGTATTGCGACAAATATGTCCCAAACAAATCCCAAAAAAATACTCCAAAGGGTATTCCTGAGTGCGCATTGTAAAACAATATTCACATTCCCTCCAGATAATTAGATGCCATGAAAATTATTCTGCAAGATGTTGCATTTACAAAAAATACTAAATAAGAACAAAAAACAGTACTTGTATCCCTCGAAGTGATGTGGACATCAGTTAGATGATGTTGCAACCAATATGTCCAAAACAGATCCCAACCAAATAATCCTGAAGGTATTCTCAGTTCAAAATCAGGATAAACATTATAAAAAGATGATAATCCAAGTGGTAGGTTGAAACGACGACCGAGATGAACCCAAAATGGTGTCTGACTACTGTGTATGCATTGAAAACGCAAGACCAAAGCACAATATGGCACAAAAATGTTAAATAAGCAAGAAAAATAAAAGCTTTGTACGATATAAAAAACGAACGAAAAATAGTCTCCACTGGTCCAAAGAATCACAGATGGTTACACTCGTATAACTCCACAAGACTGGGGGAAAGAATCCTCACCAAAAATACTAAATCCACTGTCACAGTGCTTTACCCTCAGATACCAACAGCCAGCAACAGAGAACACGTACAAAAGAGCAGGCTAGCATGTACGGTTGATGCACGGATGAACCAACCTTGAATACAGCAAACAAAATCCAGCACCCTGAGTATGTGTAGCAAAAAACTGATTTATTATCAACCAAACCAGTTTCAGCAGTTAGCTTTCTTCAGTGGTATGGTCAAAATGATTAAACAGTCCTTATTTATACATGATTCAAACAAAGCATATGACATCATTTCCTGTTTAGATAAATTATATTAATCTAATTCATGACCACATAATGTAAATAAGATAAAACAGTGAAAAAAGAGAAATATAGCCCACAATAAACCATCATGATTAGAAATTAACATATATTCCAAAATTATACCACTGAGAACATATTATTAAATAGTAACGATAGATATATCAGACCAGTGAAAACTGTGTCAAAATAGAAATTAAAAATAAAAATGTTTATAACCATATAAGAATATTGGTAACAAATAATTTATAACTTGTCATTAAGGCCTGGTGGAAACAAACCACCCAATTTGATTATCCATTTAGTTTCCTTGCTGTTTAGCAGTTTATGCCATCCAGTTTTAAATGCTCTGTGGTCAACAATCTTGTCAATACAAATGAAAGAGAATTGAGCCTAGACCTGGTTATTACCAACATGGGAGATAGATGCTCCACACCAGTGGTCACCCCCCTCATTGGTCAGGTCTGACTATAAGCAAATAACCCTTGACATCCACATCCCTCCCCAACCCCCAGTAAGGGAACCTCCATAAAAAACTTCTCCAAAACCAACTTCATGCTACTCAAGTCAGAAGTGACAAACTTCATGACACCCATGCAGACGGGATCTGAAAGTTCAACTGCTGAATCCTACACTAAGGTACTGTACCAGCACATCCACTCATGCATGAATCATGCCGTCCCAAATAGAACCAAGATGCTCTCCTCCAAAAAAACGAAGCCAATCTGGTGGTCCCCTGCCATAAACAAACTATACAACAGAAGGAACAAACTGATGCAGAAAAGAGGAAAATCCCAGGATGCAAAAAACTCTCTCACCAGCCTCAGTAAGAAGCTGAGATCCCTCATAAAATCCTCCAAAGCTACTTAAGAAAATAAAATTGCCAAAGATTCCAAAGGCAACCACAAGGTATTCTATAGTTATGTCAAGAATCTAAATGGCAATGCTCAGATCTACTCTGAGGTACAACAGAATGGCATTAAATATGCTCATCCCAAGGATATTGCCAATATCCTGGCAGATCAATTTAGTGCCAACTTCACCCCCTAAAGGGTCCATCTCAATACCAAAAGATTGCCAAATTATGGTAATCATGGCCACACAGGGAGACACCATAGTCTCCAAAGCTAAGAATACAGCATCCATGGGACCAGATGACATCCCAGGCTGTGTACTACATGAACTACAAAATGAACTGGCACCTCATCTAAGTGTCATGTTTAATCATAGCCTCACCTCAGGCTTTGTGCTCACTGAGTGGTGCACAGCTACAGTTATCCCACTCCACAAGGGGGATCCACCTTGAATCCCGGGAACTACCGTCTCATCAGTCTGACGAGCCTGATCTGCAAGGGTATGGAACGCATTATCATGGAACTTACAAACAAAGACATTGGGAACCTTCAAACACTGGACCCCACACAGTTTGGGTTCGTGAAGAGCCAATCTTGTCTCCTGAACCTGATTGACTTCTTCAAATCAGTCTTCAGAGCTGTGGACCAGGGTAAGGCAAGTCCACACAGCCTATCTGAACCTTGCCAAGGCCTTCAACACCATTCCCCACTCTGGAATCATAGATAAACTTACTAAGCTGGGCATAAATCCCTACATCACTCGATGGGTTGCCAACTGGCTTACTGACAGAACCCACACTGAAAAAGTAGCCAACTCCAAATCCAGCTCTAGACAAGTGACAAGTGGAGTACCTCAGGGTTCAGTCCTGGGACCGCTCTTGTTTGGCATCTACTTCTCTGAAGTACAGGCCAACACTAAGGGACTCTGGCTAACAAAGTTCGTAGATGACTGCAAACTGGGAGCCATTATTGAATCCCCAAATTATGTGGATATTCTACAAAAGGGCTTTACAGAAACAGGTGCTTGGTGCCAGAGCCATGGGCTCAAGCTTAATGCCAAGAAATGTATAGTTATCCCCTTTGGGAAAAAACATGTATCCATGAATTACCACATAGGTGGCAGTACACTAAACATTGAAAGTATGATGAGAGACTTAGGGACACAGGTGGACAGTGGTCTCACCTTCGATAACCACATCACTGCAACAGTCAGGAAATCCTTCTATGTGGCACACCTCATCAATAAGGGCTTTTCATCAGAAAAAAAGAGGTAATTGTCCCACTGTACTCATCCCTCATTAGACCCATTATAGCGTACAATGCCCCAATTTGGTATGTACCTCACAAGACATCTGCAACAGCTGGAAAGGCCACAGAAATACCTCACTAAAAGAATCACAGGCCTAAAGCAGATGCCCAATGCTGACTATCTAAAAAAACTCCAGCTATACTCTGTGGCATATCGTCTACTCAGAGGCGATCTCTGCTTAACATACAAGGCCATGTTAAACCCTGAGCTGTTGGACATGCTCCACTTAAATAAATTCCAATCCCTCAGAGCCACATGCTCCAGGGATCTAAACCTTGTCAGCACAATGAACAAAACATGCTGGAGGGATAGGTTCTTGACCCAGATACTCCCCATACTCTAGAATAGACTGCCCATACATGTCAAGCAGACCGCCTCCTTGGCCGTTTTCAAAAGGAACCTTGATGTTTGGATGGGAGATAGGAAATTCACCCCATGGATCATGTCAGTCGCCCTGCTAGACAGGGGTCCAGGGAAGTAAATACTGTGGGAAGAAATATCCAGGGAATTGTTATGGCTAGGCTTGTATAGGCCCTAGGGCTGATAGCCTAGTACCAACCTATGAACGGTCCATGGCCTTGCCGTCCAGGCTCGTCAGTCTAATGGGGAAGTAGTTCCCATGGTTGACCCCCCTTTGTGGAGTGGGGTAACCATCGCTGTGTGCCTGAGGTGAGGCTATAATTGAACATGGTACGTAGGTGGGGTGCCAGTTCGTTCTGTAGTTCATGTAGAACACAGCCTGGGATGTTGTCAGGTCCCATGGATGATGTGTTCTTGACTTTGGAGAGTGTATTTTTTACCTGTGCAGTCATGATTAAAGGAGCTTTGCATTCTTCCGGTATAGAGATGGGCCCTTTACGAGGTGAGAGAGGATGAAGTTATCACTGAACATATCTGCCAGGATGTTGGCAATATCAGTTGGTTCTGTATATTTAGTGCCATTGTGCTGTAGCTCAGAGCAGATCTGAGTGTTGCCATTGAGATTCTTGACATTCTCTAATGTAACATTGGTCTGGGGTTTGCACATTTCTCTGAATTTACTTCAAACACTCAGGGTCTTCTCTTGATTCAACCTGAGCAACAATATGATGATTTCCCACTGTCATTCATATACTGCTGCTGCATACACAAATTAATGCTTTCTATCAATAGGCTCCGGACCAGTTAGGTTAAGCAAAATGAATGCCCTGGTAAAAATTGCTGTTCTGAGCTTTCGAGATTGTAAGCTTTCACTTACATGGGGTCAATTAATCATTGTTCACTTTTTTAAGCATTAGATAATATAATATAGGCCCCACACATACATATTCTACATCCACCAGGTTTAGCAGGCATGACCTGCCCTTGACAAAACTGAAGTGAGATGGAGCCAGGCTTTGGAGGTCACCTATATCCTTATTTATAACCCTGCGCCCCCACAGCCCCACATCCCCCACTTTAATATTCTCACTCCGAGGTCACATTACAATGGGGAAAAGGGAAATTTCCCTTATCCACACCGTAGTGTGACCGGCACAACAAGCATACTTATCCGAAAGTGCTACTTCGGTGAACAGTACTTTCAGTTAAGTATGTTTGATGATTTCTGCTTCAGCAGAAATTGCCGTCAGGGATCTGCATGGATCCCATTGCAAGCCATGCCATGAGAAGTAGGGCAGTGGATGTGTAACATATACGTGCACGGCTAGCTGAAATTTTGTAAAGAATTATAGGTCATCTGTATATCAAACTGATTTGTACAGATGCTTATGTTGAAAAATGTATTTGTAAAGCTGCTTGCGTTAAAATGTATCAATATTGTGCCCTGCTGGGCAGCAAAGAAATGCACATGCATTATTGTAACTGTTTAAATGTATATATTGTAACAGTGAATACTGGAAGAGAAGAGTTTCATCTCAGTCCACCTGACTTTGATAAATAGTAAGAAAATTAAATTACTGGGCCTAAGCCATAAAGATGTTATCTCACAGTTTTGAATTCAGCCAGAGACAAAAGAATCTGTTCTAGGAAGTTTCCTGTATTGTCATTGGGGTGAACTAATTGCTACTCTGAAAGGGTGGAGGTTTGCAGTTGACTTCCAGGAGCTGCAGCAGATCTTACCAAGTCTTTGCATGTGTATATTATTGACACCTATGTGATAAATCCTGACAGTTTCTAGCAATGGGGATTGCATGGGAACCAGAAGTCAGATGACCAGATGTATGTGATGTCATTCTATACAGAAATAATGTTTTAATATTAGATGAGACTGAAGTCTCAGCAGCTTTCTGTTCCTGTAACCTAACAAAGAAGGATCTCTCAACTATTTAATCTTACCTTCCTCTAGTAAGTAAATGAGAGAATAGTAACTCTTTAGATTTTCAGGAAAATATAGTGAGATTAGTTAAGTACTGTTTTTCTGTAACTGTGTGAATCTATTCATCTGTCTTATTTTTTAATATTTCCTGTGTCTGAAACTCTGGTGTTTACTGTAAATAGTTTGTATTTTTGTGTTCGTTTATTATTAAATATATTTAAACTTCTCATTGTGGCTGGTCCTTTTAGAAAATATTTATGTTTTGAGAGTATTTGAGCATAGTTACTTGGTGATAACTCTGGCCACTCCTGAAAGTCTTGCTGTTTGGTCAACATTACCATTTGTATTAATATTAATTTCACTCAGTATAATTGGAAACCCTTTTAAGAGCCTTTTAATAATGGAGTGTTGGTAGTGAATCTACCTTATGGTCTGGGCAAAGTTGGTAAAGCGGATAATATGTGCCATTCTTTCCCAGGTGTGTGTGTGTGTGTGTGTGTGTGTGTGTGTGTGTGTGTGTGTGTGTGTGTGTGTGTGTGTGTGTGTGTGTGTGTGTGTGTCAGTTACTTGGAGCAGAGACACAAAGCACTGTTTTCACAGAGATGGTGCTGGAGGACTTGGCTTGGACATTTGGCTGAGGACCTAACCCTACAGCTATGCCAGTGGAGAGTCTTACTAGTGACCTGGAGGGGAGACAGAAAAGCCCAGACCCCAGGTTGAGTGTGTTCCCTGTGTGCTCTTAAAGGAAGTTGTGCTTGAAGCCAAGAGATCTGCATCTAGAAATACTGAGTGCATCCATTTGTATTCCAAGTGAATGTCCCTCTCCATTGTCAATGGTGAAGATTCAGGCTCCTTGATTACTGGCCTAGAGTGGGGACCTCATATATTGGTGAGCAGTCTTGTGGATATTAATTGTTCTGTAGACAGTAAGAATTTGTCACTGAAGGTGGGTGTACTCTCAAGCAGCCACAAGGTAAATTTTCACAACAATTGTATTTACTTTTTTGTTAGTTTAGTTTAATCAAGGAAAGCTGGCAAAGAGGATTATGGCAAGCTGACAAAAAAACATTTGGCCAAGGTGTGTAAAGCCAAAGGACTGGTGCATGCCAACCTGACTAAAGAGGAAATTATTTCAGTCTTAGTAGCAGCTCAGACCAGCAACCCAGAGGACAACCCATCTGGGTATGGGAATTTGCAGCCCTCAGAAACAATATAGTTTGCCTTTTCCTCAGAGGACTTAAAAATCCATCTGGAGTTAAAGAGACTTGAACTGGAGGCCAAACATTTGGGAATTAGAATCAGCAGAGAGACTGTGGCATTTGAAAACCAAAGAAAGTGAGAAGCAGCATCAACATGAGAGGGAGATGCTGACCCTTCACAAGGGTCATGAAAAGGAGAAGCAGCATCAACATGAGAGGGACACGCTGACCCTTCATCAGGGTCATGAAAAGGAGAAGCAGCATCAACATGAGGGAGATGCTGACCCGTCACCAAGGTCATGAAAAGGAGAAGCAGCATCAGCATGAGAGGGAGATGCTGACCCTTCTCCAGGGTCATGAAAAGGAGAAGCAGCATCAATATGACAGGGACATGCTGACCCTTCATCGGGGTCATGAAAAGGAGAAGTAGCATCAACATGAGAGGGACATGCTGCTCCTTCAGGGTCATGAAAAGTAGGAGCAGCATCAACATGAGAGGGAGATGCTGACCTTCACCAGGGTCATGAAAAGGAGAAGCAACGTCAGTATGAGAGGGACATGCTGACCCTTCATCAGGGTCATGAAAAGGAGAAGCAGCATCAACATGAAAGGGAGATACTGACCCTTCACCAGGGTCATGAAAGGAGAAGCAGCATCAACATGAGAAGGACATGCTGACCATTCACCAGGGTCATGAAAAGGAGAAGCAGCATCAACATGAGAGGGACATACTGACCATTCGCCAGGGTCATGAAAAGGAGAAGCAGCATCAACATGAGAGGGAGATGCTGACCCTTCACCAGGGTCATGAAAAGGAGAAGCAGCATCAACATGATAGGGAGACGCTGACCCTTTACCAGGGTCATGAAAAGGAAAAGCAGCATCAACATGAGAGGGACATGCTGACCCTTCACCAGGGTCATGAAAATGAGAAGCAGCATCAACATGAAAGGGAGATGCTGACCCTTCCCCAGGGTCATGAAAAGGAGAAACAGCATCAACATGAGAGGGATATGCTGACCCCTTACCAGGGTCATGAAAAGGGGAAGCAGAATCAACATGAGAGGGACATGCTGACCCTTCAGCAGGGTCATGAAAAGGAGAAGCAGCATCAACATGAGGGAGATGCTGACCCGTCACCAAGGTCATGAAAAGGAGAAGCAGCATCAGCATGAGAGGGAGATGCTGACCCTTCAGCAGGGTCATGAATAGGAGAAGCAGCATCAACATGAGAGGGAGACGCTGACCCTTCACCAGGGTCATGAAAAGGAGAAGCAGCATCAATATGACAGGGACATGCTGACCCTTCATCAGGGTTATGAAAAGGAGAAGCAGTATCAACATGAAGGGGGCATGCTGACCCTACACCAGGGTCATGAAAAGGAGAAGCATCATCAAAATGACAGGGAGATGCTGACCATCCACCAGGGTCATGAAAAGGAGAAGCAGCATCAACATGAGAGGGACATGCTGACCCTTCACCAGGGTCATGAAAAGGAGAAGCAGTATCAACATGAGAGGTACATGCTGACCTTTCACCAGGGTCATGAAAAGGAGAAGCAGACCAACATCAGAAGGAGATGCTAACTCTTCACCAGGGTCATGAAAAGGAGAAGCAGCATCAGCATGAGAGGGAGACACTGACCTTTTACCAGGGTCATGAAAAGGAGAAGCAGCATCAACATGAGAGGGACATGCTGACCCTTCACCAGGGTCATGAAAATGAGAAGCAGCATCAACATGAAAGGGGGATGCTGACCCTTCCCCAGGGTCATGAAAAGGAGAAGCAGCATCAACATGAAAGGGTTATGCTGACCCTTCACCAGGGACATGAAAAGGAGAAGCAGATCAACATGAGAGAGAGATGCTGACCCTTCACACGGGTCATGAAAAGGAGAAGCAACAGAAAAATGACAGGGAGATGCTGACCCTTCACCAGAGTCATGAAAAGCAGAAGCAGCATCAACATGAGAGGGACATGCTGATCCTTCAGGGTCATGAAAAGGAGAAGCAACATCAACATGAGAGGGACATGCTGACCCTTCTCCAGGGTCACGAGAAGGAGAGACAGCATTAACATGAGAAGGACATGCTGACCCTTCACCAGTGTCATGAAAAGGAAAAGCAGCATCAACATGAGAGGGACATGCTGACCCTTCACCAGGGTCATGAAAAGGAGAAGCAGCATCAACATGAGAGGGAGATACTGACCCTTCACCACGGCCATGAAAAGGAGAAGCAGCACCAACATGAGAGGGAGATACTGACCCTTCACTAGGTTCATGAAAAAGAGAAGCAGCATCAACATGAAAGGGACATGCTGACCCTTCACCAGGGTCATGAAAAGGAGAAGCAGTATCAACATGAGAGGGAGATGCTGGCCCTTCACCAGGGTCATGAAAAGGAGAAGCAGCATCAACATGAGGGGGACATGTTGACACTTCACCAGGGTCATGAAAAGAAGAAGGAGCATCAACATGAGGGGGACATGCTGACCCTTCACCAGGGTCATGAAAAGAAGCAGCAGCATCAACATGAGTGGGAGACACTGACCCTTCACCAGGGTCATGAAAAGGAGAAGCAGCATCAACATGAGAGAGAGATGACCCTTCACCAGGGTCATGAAAAGGAGAAGCAGCATCAACATGAAAGGGAGAAGCTGACCCTTTACCAGGGTCATGAAAAGGAGAAGCAGCATCAACATGAGAGGGACATGCTGACCCTTCACCATGGTCATGAAAAGGAGAAGCAGCATCAACATGAGAGGGAGATACTGACCCTTCACCAGGGTCATGAAAAAGAGAAGCAGCATAAACATGAAAGGGTTATGCTGACCCTTCACCTTGGTCATGAAAACGAGAAGCAGCATCAAAATGAGAGGGACATGCTGACTCTTCACCAGAGTCATGAAAAGGAGAAGCAGCATCAACATGAGGGGGACATGACCCTTCAGCAAGATCATGTAAAGGAGAAGCAACATCAACATGAGAGGGAGATGCTGATCCTTCACCAGGGTCATGAAAAAGAGAAGCAGCATCAACATGAGATGAGATGATGACAGTTCACCAGGGTCGTGAAATGGAGAAGCAGCGTCAACATGATAGAGAGATGCTGACCCTTCACCAGGGTCATGAAAAGGAGAAGCAGTATCAACATGAGGGGGACATGCTGACCCTTCACCAGGGTCATGAAAAGGAGAAGTAGCATCAACATGAGAGGGACATGCTGACCCTTCACCAGGGTCATGAAAAGGAGAAGCTGTATCAACATGAGAGGGACATGCTTACCCTTCACCAGGGTCATGGAAAGGAGAAGCAGCATCAACATAAGGGGGACATGCTGACCCTTTACCAGGGTCATGAAAGGAGAAGCAGCATCAATATGAGGGGGGCATGCTGACCCTTCACCAGAGTCATGAAAAGGAGAAGCAGATCAACATGAGAGGGAGATGCTTACTCTTCACCAGGGTCATGAAAAGGAGAAGCAGCATCAACATGAGAGGGACATGCTGGTCCTTCAGGGTCATGAAAAGTAGAAGCAGCATCAACATGAGAGGGAGATGCTGACCTTCACCAGGGTCATGAAAACGAGAAGCAGCATCAACATGAGGGGAGACGCTGACCCTTCACCAGGGTCATGGAAAGGAGAAGCAGCATCAGCATGAGAGGGAGACACTGACCCTTTACCAGGGTCATGAAAAGGAGAAGCAGCATCAACATGAGGGACATGCTGACCCTTCACCAGGGTCATGAAAACGAGAAGCAGCATCAACAAGAAAGGGAGATGCTGACCCTTCCTCAGGGTCATGAAAAGGAGAAGCAGCATCAACATGAAAGGGTTATGCTGACCCTTCACCAGGGACATGAAAAGGAGAAGCAGATCAACATGAGAGAGACATGCGGACCCTTTACACGGGTCATGAAAAGGAGAAGCAGCAGCAAAATGACAGGGAGATGCTGACCATTCACCAGAGTCATGAAAAGCAGAAGCAGCATCAACATGAGAGGAACATGCTGATCCTTCAGGGTCATGAAAAGGAAAAGCAAAATCAACATGAGAGGGACATGCTGACCCTTCTCCAAGGTCATGAAAAGGAGAAGCAGCATCAACATGAGAGGGAGATGATGACCCTTCACCAGGGTCATGAAAAGGAGAAGCAGCATCAACATGAGAGGGACATGCTGACCCTTCACCAGGGTCATGAAAAGGAGAAGCAGCATCAACATGAGAGGGACATGCTGACCCTTCACCAGGGTCATGAAAAGGAGAAGCAGCATCAACATGAGAGGGAGATACTGACCCTTCACCAGGGCCATGAAAAGGAGAAGCAGCGCCAACATGAGAGGGAGATATTGACCCTTCACTAGGGTCATGAAAAAGAGAAGCAGCATCAACATGAAAGGGTTATGCTGACTCTTCACCAGGGTCATGAAAAGGAGAAGCAGCATCAACATGAGAGGGACATGAAGACTCTTCAGCAAGGTCATGAAAAGGAGAAGCAGCATCAACATGAGAGGGTGATGCTGACCCTTCACCAGGGTGATGAAAAGAAGAAGCAGCATCAACATGAGAGGGAGATACTGACCCTTCACCAGGGTCATGAAAAGGAGAAGCAGCATCAACATGAGAGGGAGCTGATGACCCTTCACCAGGGTCATGAAAAGGAGAAGCAGCATCAACATGAAAGGGACAAGTTGACCCTTCACCAGGGCCATGAAAAGGAGAAGCAGCATCAACATGAGAGGGACATGCTGACCCTTCACCATGGTCATGAAAAGGAGAAGCAGCACCAACATGAGGGGGACATGCTGACCCTTCACCAGGGTCATGAAAAGGAGAAGCAGCATCAACATGAGAGGGAGATACTGACCCTTCACCAGGGTCATGAAAAATAGAAGCAACATAAACATGAAATGGCTATGCTGACCCTTCACCATGGTCATGAAAAGGAGAAGCAGCATCAACATGAGAGGGACATGCTGACTATTCACCAGGGTCATGAAAAGGAGAAGCAGCATCAACATGAGAGGGACATGACCCTTCAGCAAGGGCATGTAAAGGAGAAGCAACATCAACATGAGAGGGAGATGCTGATCCTTCACCAGGGTCATGAAAAGGAGAAGCAGCATCAACATAAGATGAGATGATGACCCTTCACCAGGATCGTGAAAAGGAGAAGCAGCGTCAACATGATAGGGAGATGCTGACCTTTCACCAGGGTCATGAAAAGGAGAAGCAGTATCAACATGAGGGGGACATGCTGACCCTTCACCAGGGTCATGAAAAGGAGAAGTAGCATCAACATGAGAGGGACATGCTGACCCTTCACCAGGGTCATGAAAAGGAAAAGCAGTGTCAACATGAGAGGGACATGCTTACCCTTCACCAGGGTCATGAAAAGGAGAAGCAGCATCAACATGAGAGGGAGATGATGACCCTTCACCAGGGTCAAGAAAAGGAGATGCAGCATCAACATGAGAGGGACATGCTGACCCTTCACCAGGGTCATGAAAAGGAGAAGCAGCATCAACATGAGAGGGACATGCTGACCCTTCACCAGGGTCATGAAAAGGAGAAGCAGCATCAACATGAGAGGGAGATACTGACCCTTCACCAGAGCCATGAAAAGGAGAAGCAGCACCAACATGAGAGGGAGATACTGACCCTTAACTAGGGTCATGAAAAAGGGAAGCAGCATCAACATGAAAGGGTTATGCTGACTCTTCACCAGGGTCATGAAAAGGAGAAGCAGCATCAACATGAGAGGGACATGATGACTCTTCAGCAAGGTCATGAAAAGGAGAAGCAGCATCAACATGAGGGGGACATGTTGACACTTCACCAGGGTCATAAAAAGAAGAAGCAGCATCAGCATGAGAGCAAGATGCTGACCCTTCACCAGGGTCATGAAAAGGAGAAGCAGTATTAACATGAGAGGGACATGCTGACCCTTCACCAGGGTCATGAAAAGGAGAAGCAGCATCAACATGAGGGGGACATGTTGACACTTCACCAGGGTCATAAAAAGAAGAAGCAGCATCAACATGAGGGGGACATGCTGACCCTTCACCAGGGTCATGAAAAGAAGAAGCAGCATCAACATGAGGGGGACATGCTGACCCTTCACCAGGGTCATGAAAAGAAGAAGCAGCATCAACATGAGAGGGAGATACTGCCCCTTCACCAGGGTCATGAAAAAGAGAAGCAGCATAAACATGAAAGGGTTATGCTGACCCTTCACCATGGTCATGAAAAGGAGAAGCAGCATCAACATGAGAGGGACATGCTGACTCTTCACCAGGGTCATGAAAAGGAGAAGCAGCATCAACATGAGAGGGACATGACCCTTCAGTAAGGTCATGTAAAGGAGAAGCAACATCAACATGAGAGGGAGATGCTGATCCTTCACCAGGGTCATGAAAAGGAGAAGCAGCATCAACATGAGATGAGATGATGACCCTTCACCAGGGTCATGAAAAGGAGAAGCAGCATCAACATGAGATGAGATGATGACCCTTCACCAGGATCGTGAAAAGGAGAAGCAGCGTCAACATGATAGGGAGATGCTGACCCTTCACCAGGGTCATGAAAAGGAGAAGCAGTATCAACATGAGGGGGGCAGGCTGATCCTTCACCGGGGTCATGAAAAGGTGAAGTAGCATCAACATGAGAGGGACATGCTGACCCTTCACCAGGGTCATGAAAAGGAGAAGCAGCATCAACATAAGGGGGACATGATGACCCTTCACCAGGGTCATGAAAGGAAAAGCAGCATCAATATGAGGGGGACATGCTGACCCTTCACCAGGGTCATGAAAAGGAGAAGCAGATCAACATGAGAGGGAGATGCTAACTCTTCACCAGGGTAATGAAAAGGAGAAGCAGCATCAACATGAGGGGAGATGCTGACCCTTCACCATGGTCATGAAATGGAGAAGCAGCATAAGCATGAGAGGGAGACACTGACCCTTTACAGGGTCATGAAAAGGAGAAGCAGCATCAACATGAAAGGGTTATGCTGACCCTTCACCAGGGACATGAAAAGGAGAAGCAGATCAACATGAGAGAGAGATGCTGACCCTTCACGTGGGTCATGAAAAGGAGAAGCAGCAGCAAAATGACAGGGAGATGCTGACCCTTCACCAGAGTCATGAAAAGCAGAAGCAGCATCAACATGAGAGGGACATGCTGATCCTTCAGGGTCATGAAAAGGACAAGCAACATCAACATGAGAGGGACATGCTGACCCTTCTCCAGGGTCATGAAAAGGAGAGACAGCATTAACATGAGAAGGACATGCTGACCCTTCACCAGGGTCATGAAAAGGAAAAGCAGCATCAACATGAGAGGGACATGCTGACCCTTCACCAGGGTCATGAAAAGGAGAAGCAGCATCAACATGAGAGGGACATGCTGACCCTTCACCAGGGTCATGAAAAGGAGAAGCAGCATCAACATGAGAGGGAGATACTGACCCTTCACCAGGGCCATGAAAGGAGAAGCAGCACCAACATGAGAGGGAGATACTGACCCTTCACTAGGGTCATGAAAAAGAGAAGCAGCATCAACATGAAAGGGTTATGCTGACTCTTTACCAGGGTCATGAAAAGGAGACGCAGCATCAACATGAGAGGGAGATGATGACCCTTCACCAGGGTCATGAAAAGAAGAAGCAGCATCAACATGAGAGGGACATGCTGACCCTTCACCATGGTCATGAAAAGGAGAAGCAGCACCAACATGTGGGGGACATGCTGACCGTTCACCAGGGTCATGAAAAGGAGAAGCAGTATCAACATGAGAGGGAGATACTGACCCTTCACCAGGGTCATGAAAAAGAGAAGCAGCATAAACATGAAAGGGTTATGCTGACCCTTCACCAGGGTCATGAAAAGGAAAAGCAGCATCAACATGAGAGGGACATGCTGACTCTTCACCAGGGTCATGAAAAGAAGAAGCAGCATCCACATGAGAGGGACATGCTGACCCTTCACCAGGGTCATGAAAAGGAGAAGCAGCATCAACATGAGATGAGATGATGACCCTTGACCAGGGTCGTGAAAAGGAGAAGCAGCATCAACATGATAGGGAGAAGCTGACCCTTCACCAGGGTCATGAAAAGGAGAAGCAGTATCAACATGAGGGGGACATGCTGACCCTTCACCAGGGTCATGAAAAGGAGAAGTAGCATCAACATGAGAGGGACATGCTGACCCTTCACCAGGGTCATGAAAAGGAGAAGCAGCATCAATATGAGGGGGACATGCTGACCCTTTTCCAGGGTCATGAAAAGGAGAAGCAGCATCAACATGAGAGAGAGATACTGACCCTTCACCGGGGTCATGAAAAAGAGAAGCAACATCAACATGAGAGGCAGATGCTGACCCTTCACCAGCGTCATGAATATTAGAAGCAGCATCAAAATGAGGGGGCGATGCTGACTCTTTATCAGGGTTATGAAAAGGAGAAGCAACATCAACATGAGAGGGACATGCTTACCCTTTACCAGGGTCAAAAAAGGAGAAGCAGCATCAACATGAGAGGGAGATGCTGACTCTTCACCAGGGTCATGAAAAGGAGAAGCAGTATTAACATGAGGGGGACATGCTGACCCTTCACCAGGGTCATGAAAAGGAGAAGCAACATCAACATGAGAGTAACGCTGACCCTTCACCAGGGTCATGAAAAGGAGAAGCAGCATCAACATGAGAGGGAGATGCTGACTCTTCACCAGGGTCATGAAAAGGAGAAGCAGTATCAACATGAGGGGGACATGCTGACCCTTCACCAGGGTCATGAAAAGGAGAAGCAACATCAACATGAGGGGACATGCTGACCCTTCACCAGGGTCATGAAAAGGAGAAGCAGCATCAACATGAGAGGGAGATGCTGACTCTTCACCAGGGTCATGAAAAGGAGAAGCAGTATCAACATGAGGGGGACATGCTGACCCTTCACCAGGGTCATGAAAAGGAGAAGCAACATCAACATGAGGGGACATGCTGACCCTTCACCAGGGTCATGAAAAGGAGAAGCAACGTCAACATGAGGGGACATGCTGACCCTTCACCAGGGTCATGAAAATGAGAAGCAGCATCAACATGAGAGGGACATGCTGACCCTTCCCCAGGGTCATGAAAGGTGAAGCACCATCAACATGAGAGGGACATGCTGACCCTTCACCAGGGTCATGAAAAGGAGAAGCAGCATCAATATGAGGGGGACATGCTGACCCTTTTCCAGGGTCATGAAAAGGAGAAGCAGCATCAACATGAGAGGGAGATACTGACCCTTCATCAGGGTCATGAAAATGAGAGGCAGCATCAACATGAGAGGGACATGCTGACCCTTCACCAGGGTCATGAAAATGAGAAGCAGCATCATAATGAGAGGGAGATGCTGACTCTTTACCAGGGTCATGAAAAGGAGAAGCAGCATCAATATGAGGGGGACATGCTGACCCTTTTCCAGGGTCATGAAAAGGAGAAGCAGCATCAACATGAGAGGGAGATACTGACCCTTCACCAGGGTCATGAAAATGAGAGGCAGCATCAACATGAGAGGGACATGCTGACCCTTCACCAGGGTCATGAAAATGAGAAGCAGCATCATAATGAGAGGGAGATGCTGACTCTTTACCAGGGTCATGAAAAGGAGAAGCAGCATCAACATGTCAGAGACATGCTGACCCTTCACCAGGGTCATGAAAAGGAGAAGCAGTATCAACATGAGGGGGACATGCTGACCCTTCACCAGGGTCATGAAAAGGAGAAGCAACATCAACATGAGGGGACATGCTGACCCTTCACCAGGGTCATGAAAAGGAGAAGCAGCATCAACATGAGAGGGAGATGCTGACTCTTCACCAGGGTCATGAAAAGGAGAAGCAGTATCAACATGAGGGGGACATGCTGACCCTTCACCAGGGTCATGAAAAGGAGAAGCGACATCAACATGAGGGGACATGCTGACCCTTCACCAGGGTCATGAAAAGGAGAAGCAGCATCAACATGAGAGGGACATGCTGACCCTTCCCCAGGGTCATGAAAGGAGAAGCACCATCAACACGAGAGGGAGATGCTGACCCTTCACCAGGATCATGAAAAGGAGAAGCAGCATCAACATGAGAGGGAGATGATGACCCTTCACCAGGGTCATGAAAAGGAGAAGCAGCATCAACGTGAGAGGGACATGCTGACCCTTCACCACAGTCATGAAAAGGAAAAGCAGCATCAACATGAGAGGGAGATACTGACTCTTCACCAGGGTCATGAAAAAGAGATGCAGCATCAACATGAGAGGGAGATGCTGACCCTATGTCAGGGTCATGGGGAATAACCAAACCCCACAAGTAATAAAGGGTAGTCAATTTCCTCCACAATTTACAGAGGGTGATAATTTTAATAGTTTTATTCATATATTTGAAAGAGTATGTAAACAGTATAATGTTGACCAGGGGGCTGACCCCTTATTCCATGGTAAAGCTGTAACTGCCATTTCTAAATTGTCTGATATTGAATGTTTAAATTATGATAAAGTCAAATGTTGTTTCCTTAAAACCTTTAACACCTGAAGCTTACGGAAAAAAGTTTTGTGAGCATAGATGCAAGGCAGATGAAAGTGTGTGTGATTATATTGCTAAGCTAAGCATTTTTTTTCATAGGTGGGTGAGTGGGTGTCAGGTCAACACTTTTGAAAGGCTGGCAGACCTTTTGGTGAGGGAACAAGTCATTAGCACTTTGCCTGAGAACATTTATTTATTTTATTTATTTATTTATTTTATTTTACATTTGTTTACCGGGATAGTCCGACTGGATATATGTCCATTTTCAGCGGAGGCCCGGGGAGAAAAGCTCCAGCAAGGTTACAACAGTTTCTTCAAGAATTTACACATCAGATTATTTACATTGAAAAAGTTATACAAGAGTAATTTACAGTGTTATAGCATTGTTTCCAAAGAGACTCACAGTTACAATCAGCACAGTATGCTTGTGGGAAAAGGCCAGAATGTGTTTGAAAAACAGTTGGTTAGTTAATGTGAATAATGATGCAGCTTAGTCAGGGAAGGAACATGGACAAAGCCAGTTGAGTGTAAGATGCTGTGTAATGCTTTTTTTGAAAAGGTTTAAGGAGGATTGCAGGGTGATATGATTTGGTAGAGAATTCCAAGTCTTGCTAACGAAGTTGGCAAACAGAGATCCCCCTGCAGAATTATTGGCTTTGTAAGTTTGGACCATTATTTTGTCGGCCGATCTTAGTGACCTCAGGTTGTTGTATGGCTTTATTATATTAGAGAGTGAGGGGGTATTTTCAGGATGGTAAAGAACTTTGTGGGCAACTAAGAGTTGGTTTAGTATAATTAAGTTGGGGATTTCAAGCCAACCTCGTTGTTTCAGGTTCTGGCAGTGATGTGTTCTGTAGGTGGAGTTAGTTGCGAATCTGGCAATATGGTTATAACTATGGGAGAGCTTATTCAGTTCTGACTTATTTAGGTTTGTGAGAATGGGGGAGGCATAAATAAGAGTAGAGAGCAGTTGTGATCTGGCAATTGCTATTCTAGCCTGTGGGGTTAAGAGTGCTTTGTTTCTGTACATTGATCCGAGTTTTTTATTGATGGTCTGAACGGTTTTGTTGACCTGTAGGTCAAATTTGAGCGTATTATCTATAATGACTCCTAGAAGTTTAGTGTGGGTATCTGGGGAGATGGTGGTACCATTGTTGGAAGTAATAGTGAATGAGAAAGGGGTGGCTCTATTAGTGGGAGTGAAGAGTAGAAGTTTGGTTTTGTTGGGGTTCAGTAGCAAACATTGGTTGGTGAGCCAGTTTTCAATAGTGCTTAATGTATTTTGGGTTGCATTTTGTAGGTCAGCTGGAGAGGTGGCTGAGCAGATGAGAGTGGAATCATCTGCATATTGCATGCAGGTAGCCTTAGGAATAGCTGTGTGGAGGTTATTGATGAAGATAGAAAAAGTAGTGGTCCTAGTGTAGAGCCCTGAGTGACACCAAGAGTGAGTGGTAGTTGGTTGGATAACTTGTTCTGCCATGCTACTGCCTGTCGTCTGCCAGTTAGGGATGACTGGAACCACTGGATTGTGTGCCTGTTGAGGGACATAGACTTAAGTGAGAGAATGAGGAGTTCATGGTTGACCATGTCAAAGGCTTTTGACAGGTCAAGAAAGAGGGCAGAGGATATTTTGTTATCATTCCTATTTTGGTTTATGGTATTTGTAAAGTAAAGGAGGGCAGATGTGGTACTGTGATGTGGCCTGAAGCCATGCTGGGAGTTAGATAGTAAGTTGTTTTGTATTAGGTATTGCATTAGTTGCTTATGAACACATTTTTCCATTATTTTGGCTAATGGGGAAAGAATGGCAATTGGCCTATAGTTGGATAATTCTGTGGAATTTCCAACTTTATGAAGTGGAATGACATGGGATATCTTCCATAGGGAGGGGATAGTACCTTCGGACAAGGTTCTATTGATTAGTATAGTTATAGGGTATGCAATGGCTTCTGCAGCTATTTGTAAGTACTCCGCAGGGAGGAGGTCAGCAGAGAGGGTAGTAGGTTTTAGTTTTTTTAACAATGTCTTGATATAGGTAATGGAGATTGGTTGGAAACTAAATTGGGGATGGTTTCTAGTGGGGTTGGAGCTGGTGTTGGAATTTATTGGGGTTAGTTGATTTGCTAGCGACTGTATGGTTTCGGTGAAATAGCTATTAAAGGCATCGGCTATGCTCTCTGGGGATCTGTTAGTGAGGTTGGCAGGGGTTGGGGTGGTAGACTGTCCTGGATGAAGGATCTGATTTATGCTTGCCCAGAACTTTTGAAGGTTGTTATGATGCTTGTTTAGTAAGTTCTGGTAGTAGCTTTTTTTATGTAGTATAATTGATTTTTTTGTTTCATTTCTGAGTTGCCGGTATTTTAAGTGGTCAAGTGGGGTTTTTGTTGAACGCCAACAGGCCCAGGCTTTGTTTCTAATTTCGATTTTTGACTTGGTCTCCCTAGTTAGCCATTGCGCTGGGTTAGATTTCGTTTTTAAGGTACGTACTGGAGCATGGGAGTCAAGGATGCTTATGAAGTTGTTATTGAAATATGCTATGGCCTCTTCTAAAGGTTGCTTTTTTAGTTTAGACCAGTCAACTGCCTTTAGTTCATTTAAGAAAGTTGCAGGGTTAAAATTCTTCTTGTTTCTGAGTGTTTTGTATTTGATTTGGTGGGGGTCCCTGCCTTGTGTTTTATGATATAGGTCAGTAGATGATCACTGAGGTCATCAGGGAGAGTACCGGTTGTGTATAGTTGGGCTTGGTTATTGTCTGATATCCAGTCTAGGATACTTTCCAAACTCGTTGGTTTATGGATCCTGGAGGGGGGAGTAATGGTCTGCTTATACCCGAATAAGTTTATAGGTGTGGTGGGGGGTATGGTTGAGCATGAATGCCAGTCTATATTAAAGTCACCAAGAATTATGGTTTCTTGGGGGTAGGTAGTGTCTAGCCAGTAAAGGATTTCCTCTAGAGTAGTTATATTGTTACCTGGTGGTATATAAGCACAGATGATGTACAGGTATTTATTGTAGCTAGTTTGTAGTTTGGTTATAAGGAGTTCTGCATTATTGAATTGGGGTGGGTTTACTGATCCTCTATGAACAGTTAGTGTATTTTTATATAATACTGCTATCCCGCCTCCTTTCTTTGTGGTACAGTCAAGTCGATGTATATTATAGCCTGGTGGTATTATTTCATTATCAGTAGTAATAGGTTTAAGCCAGGTTTCTGTAAGACACAGGATATCTGGAGAGTGGGTTGCTAAGAGGGCATGTAGGTTGGGGATTTTATTATTAATACTTCTGATATTTAGGTGAAATGCTAGAAGGGAGTTAGTGGGAGTATTGTGGTAGTGGAGTGTAAGTTTTTGTGTGTATATGGGCCAGGGTTGGGATGAATGTCCCCATGTATTGTAAGGTTATGGTGATAGGATATTCTTAGTTTTAGGAACTTAAGTAGTTTTATATAGTCTTTGTCTTTGGGTTTACATTTTGTGATTTTGTGTGGGTGATAGTTTGTATGGGACTGTATACTTGGTGAGTGGAGGATGGGTAGATGTTTAAACTTGAGTGAAACATCATGTGTGGCTGTTTGAGCTTTTGGGTGTTGGTTTTGCAGTAGGTCAATTTGCTCGTAAGCAGTGAGGTGATGTAATAGGAATAGTATTGGGAGTAGGGTAATTAGCATTTTATTTTTGTTTGTTTGCATTATTTGTTAGGTCATTGGGAGTATTCAGGGTTAATTATGCTTACAGGGCTTGTAGGATGGTGCTAGAGTAAGATTGTATTGAAAGGGCAGGATGTTTGATGATGTGGGAAGCAGAGATTGGCAGTTGAAATATGGGGAGTGGCTAGAGTGGTATAAATTTAGTGGTACTGGGGGCGGGTGGAAATTGGGGGCAGGGAGAGGCGCGGAGCAAGCCCGAGTGTAGCGAGGGTGAGCAGAGCGGGGCTAATACAGACACAGGTTGCAAGCTTCTGAAGGAATTTAGTTAGTAGTATTCTCTTTGACTATGGAGCTCACTGTTTTAACCTTTATATTAAAGTTCCAATTTATTACTTGGTATTTCCTTTACTTTTCAGTAACCAAATTCGCTGATTTCAGGGTTTTCAATATTGTTTTTGAAGAAATAACACAGATTGCCCTGATTTTCTACAGGTATGCTCCTTACTTTAAAGTGTTACTTAGTTGCTATAGGCTTAGTTTCACATTTGGTTTCTATATGAAACTTAGTAATGCTAGGGATTTCGCTAGTCTATATTTGGGGACACATCCAGTGCTATAGACCCAGGGCTGTAATTTAATAATATTTGCAACACAATATTAACCTTATTGGTAGGACGCTGAGGGCAGTGCAGCAACTCTTTTAGTGTTCTAGCTGCAGCGGAGATTCTTTCTTATATTTCAAATCCTTCTAAGTTGTGGGGAGGGGTGTAGCACCTAGTTAAGAAAATGTTATTAGATTTAGTTAACTTAGCCTTAATACATATAGCAGTTTGCAGTCAAATAGGTTCAATTTACTCAGCGACTATATTTTAAGTCGTTTCAGTGCTGTTATACAGTTAGATACAGTCTTGTATAAAGTAGTATAATTTCAGCTCAAACTAGTTCCGTACACGCAGCGCCTATCTCATTGGAATAGTCGCATTGGTATACAGCTCTCGTTCGTAGTACAAATCAATTAGGGCTGATTTTATCAACTATTTTAGCAACAAGAAGCACTGTTTAGTCACAACTAGCCAGATAAATACATTTCAAATGTTATATAATTAGCGACTACACAATCATGTATTTTAGCAACAAGAAGCACTGTTTAGTCACAACTAGCCAGATAAATACATTTCAAATGTTATATAATTAGCGACTACACAATCATGTATTTTAGCAACAAGAAGCACTGTTTAGTCACAACTAGCCAGATAAATACATTTCAAATGTTATATAATTAGCGACTACACAATCATGTATTTTAGCAACAAGAAGCACTGTTTAGTCACAACTAGCCAGATAAATACATTTCAAATGTTATATAATTAGCGACTACACAATCATGTATTTTAGCAACAAGAAGCACTGTTTAGTCACAACTAGCCAGATAAATACATTTCAAATGTTATATAATTAGCGACTACACAATCATGTATTTTAGCAACAAGAAGCACTGTTTAGTCACAACTAGCCAGATAAATACATTTCAAATGTTATATAATTAGCGACTACACAATCATGTATTTTAGCAACAAGAAGCACTGTTTAGTCACAACTAGCCAGATAAATACATTTCAAATGTTATATAATTAGCGACAGGCAAATTCAACCAGATAAATTCTTTCCTAATGTTATTTAATTGGCGTCTACACAGTCAAGCATTCTAGCTGTATTGCCAGTGTTCTAGTTCATTGTCATTAGCTTCTAATATGCTATGCAGGTACACAACGCCACTTATAACGATATGCTACGTATTTCTTGATTCAGGAGTTAACAGTATCCCTTGAGACTTTTAAAAGATTACTACTTCAGTTTGGTAAACTTGTTGCATATTAGTGTTTTATGTTATAAAAACAGACACATACCAATAAAAAGATGCAGCTACTGGGTCTGAAGCAACTGGGCATTTAAAAACTGGCGCCTAGGGTAGAGAGCTAAGTAACCTCGCTTACGTGAGCAGAGGGGGGGTCTAAAACAGACACAAGTTGCAAGCTTCTGAAATCTGGTTGGCAGACAGAGTTTAACTCTACAGATGAGCTGGGGAGGAAAGGGGATCTCTGCTTAGCAAGCAGGGCATCACTGCACAGGAAGGTGATACCCATTACTGCACGTGGATATGAGGGAACCCATGGTGGGCAGCCTAGATCACCTCAACAGAGTCCACCAGTAGCAGGGAAGCCAATAGTTCAGGTACGTGGCCAGGATCAAGGCTCAACTGTTTTAAATATAACCAGTGGGGCCATATGTTCATAGGTTCATAGGTTCATACTAGGCTATCTGCCCTGGGGCATTTATAAGCCTAGCCAGAATGTGTTTGACCTTCACCACCCATTTTAAATTTATTTTGCTATGCCCTTTTTCGAGGTTAGTATACTGTGCCTCTGTCTAACAGTGACATAGAAGTGATACCCGGGGTAAACCTACGATCTCCCATCCACTCATCAAGATTCCTCTTGAAGAGAGTCAATGAGGGACTCTGCCTAACCTGGACTGGGATTTTATTCCAGAGTGAAGGGAGCCTCTGGGTTATGAATCTGTCTCTCCAGCATGTCCTATTTATTTCAGTGCTGAGGTTCAAGTCTCTCGAGCGCGTAGCTCAATGGGATTTGGATTTTCTGAGGTGCAGCATGTCCATTAATTCCGGGTTGGACATGGCTTTATACGTCAGGCACAGATCGCCTCTGAACAGGCGGTATGCCACTGAGTAGAGCTGGAGTTTCTTTAACCGGGCAGCATATGGCATCTGTTTGAGCCCTTTGATCCTCTTGGTGAGGTACTTTTGGGGTCTTTCTAGTTGCTGCAGGTGTATGGTAAGGTACATCCCAAAAGGGGCATTGTACTCAATTATAGGCCTGATGAGAGATGAGTAAAGAGGCACAATGACCTCCCCTGATCTAGATGTGAATCCCTTCATGATTAGGTGGGCTATATAAAATGTTTTTCTAACCACTTTGGCTACATGGTTGTCAAATGAGAGATTGCTATCAACTTTGGTCCCCAGGTCCCTAATTACTTCTTCTGTACTTAATGGATTATCACCTATGTGGTAATTTGTGGGCACTTTGTTTTTGCCAAAGGGGATGACTATACACTATTTGGCATTCAGCTTGAGGCCATGGCTCTGGCACCAATTGTCTGTTTCTATGAGGCCCTTTTGCAGGATGCTTGTGTCGGCTGGAGAGTCGATTATGGCGCCCAGTTTGCAGCCATCTGCGAACTTGGTCAGCCACAGTCCTTCCGTGTTGGCCTGTACCTCTGAGAAATATATACCGAACAGGAGAGGTCCCAGGACTGAGCCTTGTGGGGCACCACTTGTAACTGGTTTGGAGACTGACATGGCTCCAGCAATTCTAACCATGTGGGTTCTGTCCTTGAGCCAGTTTGCAATCCATCTAGTGACATAGGGGTTTATATTTAAGCTGGTGAGCTTATCTATAATGCCCGAGTGGGGTATTATATCGAAGGCTTTTGCGAGGTCCAGGTAGGCTGTGTGGACCACCTTCCCCTCGTCAATGGCCTTGGTGACTGTTTCAAAGAAATCAACCAGGTTTAAGAGGCAGGATCTGCCCTTAACAAAACCGAACTGGGTAGGATCCAGTGTCTGTAGGTCCCCAATATCTTTATTTATGAGGTCCATGATGATCCTTTCCATAGCTTTGCAGACCAAGCTAGTCAGGCTTATGGGGCGATAGTTTCCAGGATCCGTTGAGGCACCACCTTTATGGAGAGGGACCACTGTTGCTGTACGCCACTCTTTGGGCACATATCCTGTAGTAAGGCTGAGATTGAACAGTAGTTTTATGTTTGGGTTTAGCTCTTCTTGGAGTTCATGTAGGACGCAGCCCGGGACACCATCTGGTCCCATTGATGCTGTGTTTTTTGCTTTGGAGAGGGCGGCTCTTACCTGAGCATCTATGATGTCAGGGGGGCAGCACTCTGCTGGGATAGATATTTGCCCTTTTGGTGGGGAGGGGGGGAGAAGTTTGCGCTGAACCTGTCAGCTAGGATGTTGGCAATGTCTGTGGGTTCAGTGTATTTTTTATCATTATGGACTAATTCTGAGCATATCTGGGAATTACCACCCAGGTTCCTAACATAACTAAAGAAAGCTTTGTGATTATCCTTAGTGTCCTGTGCAATTTTTCTCTCGAAGCTGGCCTTAGACAATTTTATGAGTGCCCGTAGTTTTTTGCTAATACTGATCAGTGATGCCTTCCCTTTTTGGGATTTTGCTCTATCATTTAGTAGCTTCCTCCTTCTATTGTATAGTTTGTTTATGGCTGGGGTCCACCAGACAGGACGTCTGCCTTTGGAGGATTGGGTCTTGGTTTTATTTGGGATCGCATGATCCATGCATTCCTGAAGGTGTTCATAGAATGCATTTATAAAGGATTCTGTGGTCTGGGCCGTATTTTCCACAGGCCCGCGGGCTTTGAAGGATTCCACCTCAGTTTTAAGGAGTGTGAAATTTGCTTTAGAGAAGTTTTTCACTGTGGTTTTCTGGGCAGGGGGTGGGGTCGGGATGTGAATATCCAGTGAGATTAGTTTATGGTCTGATCTTACCAGTGAGGGATACACTTCTGGTCTGGAGCATAGAGTCCCCATGTTGATAATGATCAGGTCCAGTATGTTTTCCCCTCTTGTGAGAGTGGTAACAAGTTGTTCCATAGCATTTGAGTTTATAAATTCTAGGAACCTTTGAGCTAGGGTGTTGGAGCTAGAGTAATGCTCCCAGTCTATGTTTGGGTAGTTGAAGTCGCCCAATATAATGGTGTTTGGAGAGACCTTCATATTTTCCAGTGTTCTCAGGAAGGCCGAGTGGGGTTCCTGGGTTTGAGAGGGTGGTCTGTAGCAGGCTATAAACTGGAAGGCAGTTTTACCCACTGTTAGTTGCACATGGATAGTCTCTGATGCTTCGTGCTTTGCCACCAACCTGGAGGTGTGGGTATCTTTGATGAATATCGATACTCCCCCTCCTTTTGTGGCTCGGTCCAAGTTTTGGGGCCGAAAAGCATGGTATGAGGTATAACCTGGTAGTGCTGGAGTGCTCTCGGGAGCCTTGAACCAGGTTTCTGTTACTGCACAGATATCGATGTTCTCCATGCTAAGGAGAGTTTCAAGTGCATGCATCTTGAGGTTTAGACTTCTGGAGTTGAGTAGCATTACTCTTAGTTTCTTATCCCTTGTGATACCTGTGGAGGTGGGTTTGTCTTTTGAGCCTTGCCTAAAAAGGCACTATGGGGGTAGCAAGAGCCTTTGCCAATATCCGAAAGCCCAGGAGTGACAGGTGCAAGCCATCCCTAGCGAAGCATCGTGGCTTGTCGAGCATATCATCCCAAGCTGACAGGCATTGGATCCCCTTTGAATGACACCAGTACGTAAGCCAATTGTTGAAATTGATCATCTTGTCTTCATATTGTGGCATCATTCTTGGTGAGGGTAAGATGCTACTCAAGGTCAGGGTCATACCGGCCTGGGCTACATGCTCAGAGAGCTCCTTTATGTCTCTTTTCATGTAGTCCAGGGAGGTACGTCTCAGGTCATTCACACCAGCATGGACAATGACTGAGTCATATTTGTACTTGCCTTGGAGTGACTTGAGTGCTTGTGTTATGTGGCGGATTCTAGCGCCCGACAGGCTGCTCACCATGACCCTCTCCTTGTTCAGCCTGGTGAGCAGGACGTCAGTGTGCCTGACGATAGAATCACCTATTACAAGTGTATCAGGTGTGTTGTTTAGTCTTAAGGGCTGTGACTGTTCGGCACACTGGATTTGTGAGATATGTGTTGCACGTGTTTTGTTTTGGGGTAGCGGTTGCTTGGGTGTCTGCTTTGGAGGTCTCTGCTGCTTAGGCAGATCTTTATTTAGAGCCTCCGAGTATGTTTTTGTGTGATTATGTGTTTGGTTTGCTGTCGTGGTAGGTCTATGTGAGACTGGAATTGTAGTGAGTGTGGTTTCCTTCTCCTCCTGACTGGTTAAGCCAGTACTGAGTTGAGAGAGCTTAGCCTCCAGTTTGGCTATATGGTTGCATCTCTCACATGTGTTGGAATTTGTTGGGAGGAGGAGAGGGTTGTCTGTGTACATGAGGCAGTTATAACATTGCCTCAAGAATACCACACGAAATGGAGACAAGTGCAAAACTACTCCAAACTTTAAAAACACACCAGCGGAGGAAATAAGGCTCCAATACTTAATTACTCACAATTTATTTCAAGAAAAGTCCACAGGTATCAGCAAAAACAGGCAACAGTCCAGTAGGCAAATAACACATTAACGCTTGATCACCACACTACGTTTTCGTTTGTACTACTTCCTCGGATGTAATGAGATAATACAATGCCTTACAGCCCACTTTTTATATACTGACAAATAAGCATACTTAAACAATTATTTAGTTAAAATTGCAATTTTCACCAATCAAGTGTAGTTTCTCTTTTTAAGCCCACCACTTCATGTCAAAACAAGAAGTTTGAACCTGTAATTCATCACATTAACTGCGAAAAATTGCAAAAAAATCTTCTTAAAACAACCTTCAATATTTTATAAAAAGAGCGAAAGCCATTCATTTTAAAATACATAAATAAAAATTACATTATTTAAAACTTTAATGCATTATAAAACCATATTCCAAGTAAAAGATAAATAGTTGACTGGAAGTTTTTAAATAACACCACCTAGTGTTTAAGAGAGAAATTACACGTATGTGTATTAAATGCATTTTCAGCTATTATCAATTCTTATGCCACAAAATATACATTTTTGTTAAAATATTAAACATATATTCATATATAAAATCAACTTCAATATTTAAACAATAACTCCATCATTATTCCATGTGTAATGAGGATAAAAACATTATAACACTAACAATGTATAATTTTGCAGGCCTCATTTTTAAAACAGGGGCAATGGACAAGGTGTCATTTAGTCCTGGTGGTTTATTAGCCTCTAAATGGAGTTGCCACAAGAGTTCCCTGTACTCGATTGAGGTTTCCCATAGACCACCTCTAATATCTTTATCCACGACCTCTAACACAAAGAAAGAAAAAGAGGCTTCCACACAACTTAGTTTATGTCTGTATAGTGCATTATTAATGCATTTTATTCTAATGCCGTAATTATGCTCATATATCCTGTTCTTTAATTTTCTCTCGGATTTACCGACAGAGAATGCATTACATTTTTTACATGATGCTAAATAAACAATGCCACTAGTTTGGCAATTTGCATATTTCTTACTCTGGATCACTATATCCCTGCTAACAACATATACAGAATCCGTACAACATACATTTACACATTGGGGACATCTACCACATTTAAAAGTCCCCACTCTCCCTTCTCTAACTTTGTTACTGTTAAAATTATTCTCAAAATAATTCTTTAAACTTTTACCTTTCCTATGGGTACATTTCAAAGGGTCTTTAAACAGGCAGTCCAAGTCTGATAATTCCCCAAATTTCTTCCATTCAGATTCTAATAAGTTTCTGATCTTGGTTGCCTCACCACTAAAGTCCATTACAAAATTATTATTACCCTCGTACTGTTCTTTTTCAATCTTTGCATTTTTCCATCCTTTTAAACCCAAAATTGGTTCAAATTTATTTTTTCTTCCTAATATAACCTCATCCTTAATTTGTTGGATTAGTCTATCGAGGTAGCCCCTAGCCAAGAACATTTCATGGAGCTTAGCACATTCCTCTCTAAAGTCCACTTCTCTGGAAGTCATACGGCTACCCCTCACAAACTGTCCTTTTATAATCCCTTTCTTTTGATGGTGTGGGTAGGCACTATCATACGCCAGAAATGAATTCGAATAACTCTCCTTCCTATACACTTTCGAAAAAAAATCATTATCTCCTTTACCTATAAAAATATCCAGATACTTTAGACACTCTTTGTCCTTCACATAGGTAAATGTCAGAAAATCGGTGGGCTTTGAAATGTGTTCAAAAAAAGAGGAGAATTCCGCTTCAGAGCCCACCCACAAAAAACACATATCATCAAGGTAGCATTTATACAGCTTCCAACAATTTTTGAATTTGGAGTTAAGAATAAATTTATTCTCCCATGCAGATAAAATAATGTTCGCATAAACAGGGCCACATCTCGCACCCATCGCAACTCCTTTAATTTGCTTAAAAAATTCACCATCATAGTGCAAAAAGTTATTACTCAGGACAAGCTCCATCAAAGTTAAAATTAAGTAAAACTCATTCTGATTAAATTTACCATAAGAGACTAGGACTTCCTCAAACCACCACATCCCCTCCTCATATGGTATTGAGGAAAAGAGATCCACTATATCTATGGTAATAAAAGTAATATTACTATCAAACACATCTTTATTAAGATTTTGTAAGAGATCCCAAGAGTCTTTAACTATGCCTATACCTTCATTTAGAACATCTTTGAGTTTAACGTCTAGCCATTTGGCTAGGGGTGCTGTAACCGAACCACCAGATGCAACTATTGGTCTCATTGGTGGGTCCATTGCATTTTTATGAGTCTTAGGGATGCCAAATATATTAGGGACCTTAGGTTTTTCAACATATAAAAATCTAAACGTGTCCTGATCTATAGACCCCTCTAACAACAAATCATTCAAAGCTACAAAAATCTTTTTATTACCAATATTAATTTCATTAATCGAGGTTCTTTTATACCTTTCCACATTTTCAAGAACCTCTAACATTTTAGCTTCGTAATACATTTGGTCCATGATAACCGTCCCACCCCCCTTGTCCGGTTTAAGTACCCTAATCGTCGGATCATCCGATAACCGTCGTAACAATTCATTCTCATCTTTTGTTAAATTACAACCTATCCAGTTCCTTGATAGTTCCATCCTAATTTTCTTTTCCATTAGCATTTCAAAATTTTTTAATTGTGGATTCAGAGGGGGGTTAAAAATACTCCTTTTTCTTAAAGTGTTACTAACAAGACCAGATGACTTTTGTCCTTGAAATAGGAGATCTAAGTTCTTCTTTCTTAGGAACAGTTTTAAATCAATAAGAACTTTCCTATGGTCAGCCTTCTTATTTGGAACAAATTTTAACCCTTTGGTAAATAATCCAAAAAATACTTCTGTGATATCCAAACCACTATAATTATAAATACTATACCCATTAAGCTTACAAATAGGGCCTTCATAGATAATAGTACCAGGGATACTCACAGGGCTCTTCCCTTCTATCTCATAATTCATCAATGTGGGTGGGTTCTGTTCCTGTAATATGTATTGGTCCCCCCCCCCCCTTGTTGGAAGTTTTTTTGGAAATTTTTTTGATAATTATTCCTAATCCTTTCTGATCTTCTCAAGGGGGGAAATTCCTGGTAATTAGCACCATTACCAGGCTCATCAACGGACTCCATATTATCCTGTCTATATGTTTCTTTCTGATTATAACCTCCCTCATAATTTTGAAAAGAACCTCTAGGTTTTGGATAGTTGGTTTTGTCATTGTACTCCTTCATATCTCTTTCCAACTTCCTACATTTTCTTTCAAAGATATTCTTAATACTATTCTCAATATTTCTTAAGGTATCGTAATATTTCTTTTGACTTTCCTCAATGGAAAAAAGCAAGTAATTCGTAATAATAGAGTTGGTTTCCTCAATTCTCGCATTTAAGCCATCCATTTCTCTCTCATTCTCCTTAATGATTGCTTTGAGAATTTCCAAACCACAACCATCAAATATAGACAATAGTTCCTGATGAAATTCACTCCCTTCCTTAACCTTATTAGGGTATTTGCATACCCTAAGCCCTTTTGGCACTATTCTCAAATTCAAACATTCACGCAAATAAGCATTTTCCAGCTCCAAATTCTTGAATTTAAACAACATTTCATCTAATACTTTAATATTATGTTCAAAAGTAGGGTTAACATCAGTAACTTTTGCTCTTTGTATATTATTATTGTTAAAACAATATTTAAAATGTAATACATCAGAAAAATCAGTTTGAAACTTCTTCTTATTAGATACACAGTCTTTATTTAGATTACCTGCAGCAGAGCCACAGGTAACCACATCGTTATGTCCTTTATGTACTGTCTTTGAGCCTTTACATCTTGGGTTACTAAATCCTTTTTCATGACCATCGTCACGGCTATTCACACGAAAAATAGAAGGAATTCCCATATCACCATCGGTTCCCCGACTAGTAGAAGGAAGAATATTGAGCACAGTACCTGAATCCTCAGAATTATAGCCGTTCGTATTGAACGCTAGTCTTTCCTTCCTTCCTAAGACTTCCTGGTTGCCTGGTATACGTGAAGATGATGTCAGAGAATCGCAGCTTTTAGCTGAAAGTAGCTCAATCAGCTGCGTTAGTTGATCAGACAATCTGTCAAACTTATCAACACTGCCACCGCCTGCATCCTTTCCATTCGGGGATTATGAGCCCTCCTCCACCTCCATAATGAAACAAGCCAACCACACGAAATGGAGACAAGTGCAAAACTACTGCAGCTTTGTAGCTTTGAATGATTTGTTGTTAGAGGGGTCTATAGATCAGGACACATTTAAATTTTTATATGTTGAAAAACCTAAGGTCCCTAATATATTTGGCATCCCTAACACTCATAAAAATGCAATGGACCCACCAATGAGACCAATAGTTGCATCTGGTGGTTCGGTTACAGCACCCCTAGCCAAATGGCTAGACGTTAAACTCAAAGATGTTCTAAATGAAGGTATAGGCATAGTTAAAGACTCTTGGGATCTCTTACAAAATCTTAATAAAGATGTGTTTGATAGTAATATTACTTTTATTACCATAGATATAGTGGATCTCTTTTCCTCAATACCATATGAGGAAGGGATGTGGTGGTTTGAGGAAGCCCTAGTCTCTTATGGTAAATTTAATCAGAATGAGTTTTACTTAATTTTAACTTTGATGGAGCTTGTCCTGAGTAATAACTTTTTGCACTATGATGGTGAATTTTTTAAGCAAATTAAAGGAGTTGCGATGGGTGCAAGATGTGCCCCTGTTTATGCGAACATTATTTTATCTGCATGGGAGAATAAATTTATTCTTAACTCCAAATTCAAAAATTGTTGGAAGCTGTATAAACGCTACCTTGATGATATGTGCTTTTTGTGGGAGGGCTCTGAAGCGGAATTCTCCTCTTTTTTTGAACACATTTCTAAGCCCACCGATTTTCTGACATTTACCTATGTGAAGGACAAAGAGTGTCTAAAGTATCTGGATATTTTTATAGGTAAAGGAGATAATGATTTTTTTTCGAAAGTGTATAGGAAGGAGAGTTATTCGAATTCATTTCTGGCGTATGATAGTGCCCACCCACACCATCAAAAGAAAGGGATTATAAAAGGACAGTTTGTGAGGGGTAGCCGTATGACTTCCAGAGAAGTGGACTTTAGAGAGGAATGTGCTAAGCTCCATGAAATATTCTTGGCTAGGGGCTACCACGATAGACTAATCCAACAAATTAAGGATGAGGTTATATTAGGAAGAAAAAATAAATTTGAACCAATTTTGGGTTTAAAAGGATGGAAAAATGCAAAGATTGAAAAAGAACAGTACGAGGGTAATAATAATTTTGTAATGGACTTTAGTGGTGAGGCAACCAAGATCAGAAACTTATTAGAATCTGAATGGAAGAAATTTGGGGAATTATCAGACTTGGACTGCCTGTTTAAAGACCCTTTCAAATGTACCTATAGGAAAGGTAAAAGTTTAAAGAATTATTTTGAGAATAATTTTAACAGTAACAAAGTTAGAGAAGGGAGAGTGGGGACTTTTAAATGTGGTAGATGTCCCCAATGTGTAAATGTATGTTGTACGGATTCTGTATATGTTGTTAGCAGGGATATAGTGATCCAGAGTAAGAAATATGCAAATTGCCAAACTAGTGGCATTGTTTATTTAGCATCATGTAAAAAATGTAATGCATTCTCTGTCGGTAAATCCGAGAGAAAATTAAAGAACAGGATATATGAGCATAATTACGGCATTAGAATAAAATGCATTAATAATGCACTATATAGACATAAACTAAGTTGTGTGGAAGCCTCCTTTTCTTTCTTTGTGTTAGAGGTCGTGGATAAAGATATTAGAGGTGGTCTATGGGAAACCTCAATCGAGTACAGGGAACTCTTGTGGCAACTCCATTTAGAGGCTAATAAACCACCAGGACTAAATGACACCTTGTCCATTGCCCCTGTTTTAAAAATGAGGGCTGCAAAATTATAAATTGTTAGTGTTATAATGTTTTTATCCTCATTACACATGGAATAATGATGGAGTTATTGTTTAAATATTGAAGTTGATTTTATATTTGAATATATGTTTAATATTTTAACAAAAATTTATATTTTGTGGCATAAGAATTGATAATAGCTGAAAATGCATTTAATACACATACGTGTAATTTCTCTCTTAAACACTAGGTGGTGTTATTTAAAAACTTCCAGTCAACTATTTATCTTTTACTTGGAATATGGTTTTATAATGCATTAAAGTTTTAAATAATGTAATTTTTATTTATGTATTTTAAAATGAATGGCTTTCGCTCTTTTTATAAAATATTGAAGGTTGTTTTAAGAAGATTTTTTTGCAATTTTTCGCAGTTAATGTGATGAATTACAAGTTCAAACTTCTTGTTTTGACATGAAGTGGTGGGCTTAAAAAGAGAAACTTCACTTGATTGGTGAAAATTGCAATTTTAATTAAATAATTGTTTAAGTATGCTTATTTGTCAGTATATAAAAAGTGGGCTGTAAGGCATTGTATTATCTCATTACATCCGAGGAAGTAGTACAAACAAAAACGTAGTGTGGTGATCAAGCGTTAATGTGTTATTTGCCTACTGGACTGTTGCCTGTTTTTGCTGATACCTGTGGACTTTTCTTGAAATAAATTGTGAGTAATTAGGTATTGGAGCCTTATTTCCGACGCTGGTGTATTTTTAAAGATTGCCTCAAGATTCCCAGATTCACCAGCTGGACCGGAGAGGAGATTGACAACTGACCTTTGGACATGCTAGAATAATATTGGGAATTCCTTAATAATTGAAAACAAGGGCCAGTGGGGAGTGAGGGTGTAGTGCTTTTAATTTTTTGTGCTGACTTATATAATTGCTTTAGTGAGCAAGTGCCAGGTAACTTAAGTGCAATGTGTTACAGGTAACTTAAATGCAAAAATGACAAACAGTAACTTTCTTTCAAGTGAAACAAGGAAATAAGTACAGTAAGCAATGCAGATATCACTAGTGATCCACAGAAGCGCTGAGAAGCCGCGTATTAGGTGGAATTAGCGTTCCAGGAAATAACAAGCAAACAAACAACAAGCATATAAACAAAGCTAGATTCAGCAGGCCTGGATCTAGTCTATGCTACAGCAAACAAGGTGTACCAATTTCAGTAAAATACAGTTCAAATATTCAGGCACTATAAACCTTTAACCAGAAATTCCCAGCTCAGAAGGGCAGAGTCCATCCTCTTCTCCCACAAGAGTGCAGACCACGAACCTTCTTAATGTAAAATAACTGGCCTGAAGCCCAAGTGCTTAAACCAGAACTAATACACTTGGACACTGGGCTCTCAGTCAGCAGTTCCCAACTTAGAAGGATGAAAGCTACCTGTCCTGCCACCACAGTGCATGCCACAAACCTTCCTAATGTAAAACAACTGGTCTGAAGCCCAAGTGCTTAATCCAAAAGACTTAGAATGATAGCTACACTTTAATCAAGTTACTACCAAGCAGTATTAAATACAATTGAATACTTTAGAGAATGTCTGGATTAGTGCTCAAGTTACACAAACAAAGCTAGATCCAGCAGGCCCGAATCCAGTCTATGCCACAGCAAACAAGGCGCACCAACTTCAATAAGAAGCAGTTCAGATATGCATGCACTATAAGCCTTTAACCAGAACTTCCCAGCTCAGAAGGGCAGAGTCCAGCCTCTCCTCCCACAAGAGTGCAGACCACGAACCCTCTTAATGTAAAATAACTGGCCTGAAAGCCCAAGTGCTTAAACCAGAATTAATACACTTTTAGAATAACAGACACTGAGCCCTCAATCAGCAGTTCCCAACCTAGAAGGATGTAGCCTACCTGTTCTGCCACTACAGTGCAGACCACAAACCCTCTCAGTGCAAAACAACTGGTCCTAAGCCCAAGTGTTTAAACCAAAAGGCTTAGAATGAGTTACACCAAGCAGTGATAAATACAATTGAGTATTTTTAAGATGATGCAAAAGTAAAATAAAGTAGGTAGAAACACAAGTACAGTAAAATCAGATGAAATTTTTTTTTTATCTGAACAAGTGCTGAGATCAAAGAAACAGATTTGAGTGCTGAAACTAGAAAACTGGCTAGTTATAAGAAAAAAAAACTTAGCTAGAAGGCTTCCCTCCAACACAGAAGGGCTTGGGGGCTCAGAAGCCTACAAATAGTCTATACCACTTAACAGGAAAGGCAGGAAACAAGCTTAATTTTTTTTGTCTGTTTCCCAGATGCTCTCTTTGTACACAGTAAGAGTGCCTGAAATCAGAATATGATCTCACTGCACTCAGTTGAGTGAGCAAATGAGATGGGCCCAGAAGGAGTATCCAAACACAAATTTACAAGAGGGGCGGGCAGTTGCAAGGCCACTAAGATTAACACCAAAACAATGTCTACCAAGGCAAAGTGGGGAACAAAAGGTGGGGGAGACAGTAAGTGGGAATAACAGTATGCCAGTGGTAGGTTGTCTAGAGCAGTGTTCCCCAACCACTGGGCCGTGGACCAGTACCGGTCCATGGAGCACTTGGAACGGGGCCATCAGGTAAGGTAAGTGAATGCCTGTATGAGTGTGTATGTGTCTGTGTGTGTGAGTGAATGCGTACATGAAAGGAAAAGAGTATGTATGTGTGTGTGTGTGTGTGTGTGTGTGTGTGTGTGTGTGTGTGTGTGTGTGTGTGTGTGTGTGTGTGTGTGTGTGTGTGTGTGTGTGTGATCGGGAGAGTGAGGGCGATGTGAGAATAAATGCAGGAAGGAATGAAGAAGTGGCTGTGTGTGTATGTGAGATCGGAAGAGTGAGAGCGATGTGAGAATAAATGCAGGAAGGAATGAAGAAGTGGCTGTGTGTGTATGTGAGATCGGAAGAGTGAGAGCGATGTGTGTGTATGTGTGTGTGTGTGTGTGTGTGTGTGTGTGTGTGTGTGTGGTATGGACGAAAAGTACAGAAATCTCATTGCTGCTGCTGCAGCGATCACATTCACTCTTCACTCTTTCTCCCCCCCCCTCTCCTTCTCACACACCCACACCTCTCAACCTCTTACTTTGATCAAGAAATCTGGACAAAGCCAAAAATAATGGGGGGGGGGGCAAAGGCCCAAAATGGGGACCCTTTTAAGTGCTGTTCTTACATACTTTGAAAGTTGATAGAAATTCAGGTTTTGCATTAGCATTAATTTTCTGAAGGGCATGAAGTATGAAACTCAACTGTCTGTCATTTTCTGACTTCAGCCTCAATGATCTGCCAGTAATTTGCCAGAAAACAACAATTTTATGAGAAAAAGACCAAAAACATGAGACAAAAATTTGGACATTCTGTGAAAATTTGTACAGTTGAAAGGTATGCTGGACAGATCCAAATAATAGGGACGGATGTTAAATATTGCTCTTATAAACAAAATCAGTAAGGTTGCCATTAGGTTTACTTACCTCTCAACCATAGTAGATCAATGTTATGCTGTTAAGTAGATGGTACACTTTTATTTTTTCTTTTTTTGGTAATTATTGCCAATTGTCTTTTTATTGTACTTTGGAGTTTTTCTCCCCAGGTCTGGCTTCCTCATTAAACAAATGTCAAATAAATAATTAATTAAATAAATACTTTATTATGCATGCCACAAGATGGCCGGTCCAAGGAAAATTGTCTTACATTGTTACATTGATACCGGTCCTTGGTGCAAAAAAGGTTTGAGTCCACTGGTCTAGAGAAAATAGGTGTACCAAACTATCACAAGAGGTTATATCCAATCTTAGTGGATGGAAAACAGGCCACTGGTAACAGAGACACAGCCTCTGACAGAAGCATTGTGAATTCTGCCATGTTTAAAGAGGAACAGTACTTGCTTGGGCAGTCTACTCCACTCAAAGCTTTAGGAGGGACCCATTCCATATGCCTTTGGCCAGGGTTCACCTTGACTAGGAGGGTGGAAAGGATGCAAGCAAGTATGTATGTTTGCAGTACCTTGTGTGGATGCAGTTACACACACTCAGGCTTGAAGGCAGGCATGTGAGCATGGTAGCCTTGTGGGGACCCAGACACACACTACACCAGAAGCCAGGGTTGCTGGTGTGGCTATTTCAGGGAGGGAGCTACCTTGTAGCAGTGAGCCTGAAGGTGAGCCACAGCTGCTGGTAGGTACTGATGTTCCCTTGGACAGAGGGACTGCAGGGACAGAGGTGACTGGTAGTACCCAGGCTGACAGTGAGGCACCGCTGTCAGAGGATACCAGACTTCCTCTGGAAGGGAAGCTGTGAAGAGTTACAAAAGTAGAGCTGAGACAGGCTCAGCTCTCAGACCCTACATTACAAGGCTTGAGGAAGGCAGCTAAAGAGGCACCTGATTCTTGAGGAAAGGGTGAATTGGTATACTGGAGTGTGGACCCCTGAGGGAGGGCTAGAGGGTGAGGTAATACAGCAGTTGATAGTGCCTAGAGTCTGCTGTCTGGCACTTCTAGCCGTAGCCCATGACATTCCTTTTGCAGGATATATGGGCATAAAGCATACCAAGAGATGTATTATGTAGAACTTGTATTGGCCTGGACTTGCAAGTGATGTAACAGGGTATTTCAGGACCCGTGAGCAGTGCCAAAAAGTAGGCAAGGTAGGAGACAAGGTCAAAGACCCTTTGATGCCTTTGCCTGTGATTGAGGAGCAGTTTCAGAGGGTAGCTATGGATATTGTGGGACCTCTGAGTACCCCAAGTTCCACGGGGAAAGCTATATCCTAGTGGTAGTAGATTATGTGACTAGATACCATGAGGCAGTAGCTCTGTTCTCCATTGAGGCAGAGAAGGTGGCAAATACTTTGTTAGAGATTTTTAGCAGGGTAGGTTTCTGGAGAGAAATACTGACTGACAGAGGTGACAATTTCATGTCAGACTTGCTGGCTTGTCTGTGGAAGTGCTGTGGAGTGAAGAACCTAAAGACCACCCCCAGACTAATGGTCTTGTGGAGACATTAAACTCTACACTAAAGATGATGCTACAGGCATTTGCAGATGAATTTGAGAGAGTGGGATACATATTTGCCCCATCTGTTTGCATACAGAGAAGTACCCCAGGCATACACAGGTTTTTCTCCCTTTGAGTTGCTGTATGGGCATAAGGTGAGGGGGCCTTTAGATTTAATTTGTGATGAGTAAGAGGGTGAGTGTGAATTCCACAAGGAGTCTGTTGTGGCCTATGTCCTAAATGTCAGGACAAGGCTTAGGAAGCTCATGGGTTTGGGCCTGGAGAACCTGGTAGTAGCCCAACAGCAGAAAAAAGTCTGGTATGACAGGAATGCTCGAGCACGAGAGTATGCTGTGGGATGGCAGGTGATGGTTCTCATTCCTGTCAGACACAGTAAGCCACAGGCAGTTTGGGAGGAAAATATAGTGAGATTAGTTAAGTACTGTTCTTCTGTAACTGTGTGAATCTATTCATCTGTGTTATTTTAATATTTTCTGTAACCAAAACTCTGGTGTTTACTGTAAATAGATGTTTAGCATTTTTAGGTTATTTTATTATTTATTATTAAATATATTTAAATTTCTCATTGTGGCTGGTCCTTTTAGAAAATATTTAAGTTTTAAGAGTATTTGCATATATTTATTTGGTGATAACTCTGAGCACTCCTAAAAGCCTTGCTGTTTGGTCAACATTACCATTTGTATCAATATTAATTTCACCCAGTATAACTGGATACCCTTTTAAGAGTCTTATAGTAAGTGACTGGTGGCAGTGAATATACATTATAGTCTAGGCAAAGTTGGTAGACTGGATAATCTGTGCAGCCTTTCCCAGGTGTATGTGTGAAAATTAAATATCAAAGAGTATGTTTGTCAGTTACTTGGAGAAGGGGCACAAAGCACTGGTTTCACAGAGAGGGTGGTGGAGGCCTTGGCTTGGACACTCAGCTGAGGACTTAACCCTACAGCTGTGCCAGTGGGAGTCTTATTGGGGACCTGGATGGAGACAGATAGAGAAAAACCAGACCCCGGGCTGAGTGTGTGTGCTCTTAAGAGAAATGATGCAGAGAGGTCTGCATATGGAAATACTGAGTTCATTCACTTGTATTCCAAGTGAACATCCCTCTCCAGTGTCGGTGGTGAGGATTCAGGCTCCTTGATTACTGGCCCAGAGTGGGGACCTCACACCATCCACAATTAGTTTAGCACACATCTGAGTCCTACTTTTTAGGTTGTGGACATAGCTGAAGAAAGCCTTATGGTTATCCTTGGCTATGGTTGCTAAATTTTTCTCAAAGTTACTCTTTGAAGATTTTATGAGTTGTCTTATTTACTTGTTTAGGTGAAGAGGGTGCTCTTCCAGTTCTTCTCACTTTTGTATTTTTAGACAGCAGCTTCTTTCGCTTATTGTATAATTTTTTAACGCTAGATGTCCATGAGGATGGTTTGTTTTTACTTGAGTTTCTTGTAATCCTATCAGGCAGGGCTGTGTCTATACATTTGTGTAGATGTTTATACAGGGCATCAGTGCATACCTTAGTATAGCCGTCAACGCCATCTGTGGAAGCTGTAGCTTGGAAGTCAATTATAGCTTCCCTCAGGAGGGTATAATTAGCTTTGGTGAAGTTTTTTTAGCCTGAATTCTCCTTTGGGGAGTTCTGGTGCTATTGCTACTTCAGAAATGACAGATTTATGGTCAGATTTAACCAGTGTGGGCCCTACACTTGAGGTGTTGCATCAGTCACTGATATTGGTGAGGATCAGTTCTAGAATACTGGAGCCGCTGTGGGGTGGTGCTGTATTTGTTCCAGGGAATTTGAGTTAACAAAGTCCAGGAATGTTTGTGCGAGTGAGTTTGGGCTTGTATAAGTTTCCCAGTTAATGGAAGGATAGTTGAAGTCACTCATGACTAGGGTGTTAAGTTGTACCTTAATTGCTCCAATTAGGTGTAAATAAGCTGTGTGGGCATCTTGGTTCATGGAAGGGGAACTGCAACTTACAATGACCTGAAGGGGGGTTTGACCCATAGTAATTTGGACTTGGAGTAGCTCCATACAGTTTTCTTGTCTAACCAGTCTAGAGGTGTGATTATCTTTAATGAAGATAAGTACTCCACCTCCTTTTGTTCTCACACCTTCAATTTGCTCTCTGAAAGTGTGGAAGGCATTGTAGTCTTGCAAGGTCGGGCTACTTTCTGTTGCCTTGAGCCAGATTTCTATGACTGCACAGGTGTCAGCATCTTCCAGGGAGAGAAGTGCTTCCGGAGTGCAGTTTCTGATTTAAACTCCTAGTAATTTCTTTGTGTTTGATATTTTTACATCAGGATTCTGTTGTACTGACTTTGCTTAAAAAAGGCATTATGGCGGAGGCAAGTGCCTTAGCCAGCAAGCAAAAGACTGGAGATGCCAGGTGAAGACTATCTCTGGCAAAGCAGCATGGTCAATCCACCATGTCAGCCCAGGCTGAAAGGAACTGGATCCTGTTAGAAGGACACCACAAATTAACCCACTTATTGAAGTCAATATTTTTCAACTTATAATATGGTATCATCCTTTGCTGTTCAAAGCTAAGGACATACCCAACTGAGACACATATTCAAAGAGCTCAGTTATGTCTCTCTTAATATAGTACAGAGAGACGCATCTCAAGTCGTTCACACCAACATGAACTATGCTGGAGTCATAACAGTACTTGTTTAGAGACTTGAGTGGTTGTGTGACCTGGTGAATCCTTGCACCAGACAGGCAGCTTGACCATAACCTTCTCCTTGCTCAAGCTGGTGAGTGGGACGTCTGCATGTCTCACTATAGACTCACCTATAACAAAAACATTTGGAATAGCTGTGGATTGCCTTAAGGGGCTGAGTTGGTGAGACACAGGTGCTAGTGTTTTTATGTGTATTGTGTGCATTGGGTGTTGTTACGTGTAGCATGTATCTGGTGCTTAGGTGGGTTTCTGGAGTGTACTTCTGCATATGAAGGTTTATGTGTTGGGAGCATATTATGAATAGTAGTCTGGGTGGGTGAGCTGACAACCTGTTTAGTGTTGCTGTTCTGGGCATGAGAGACCAGTGATTCCAGATTCTTGGTGTAGGAGCATCTCACGTAAATTTTACTTGAATGATTTAGGAGTAAGGGGTTGTCAGTGTACATGAGACAGTTGCTATACTGCCTCAGAAAACCTATGCCCACCAGGCTGGCAGAAGAAACAGAGGGAAACTGACAGTCCATAATGCAAGGCTTAAACTTAATATCAGCAGATAAGGAGAGAAACATGGTGGTATCAGGCAGGGAACTATTTTAGGGTGACTAACCTATGGTGTTTACAGTAGGAGGCCTATAAAAAGGGATGTATATTGTCTGACATTGTTAGGTAAGAGACAAGATCTCTGTTGGGTGGTTCATTGAACAGCTGAAAGCTATTGAACTGCTGTGCTAGACAGACGCTTCTAAGGGAAAATATTTCCATTGGCACTTTTGCATCTATAACCGCCAGTACTTACTCCCTCTGCATGGTGGTGCACTACGCACAATCAAGAGCAAAGCAGCTAATATAAAGAAACCAATGAAATAGCTTAAACTGAGCCCTGCACCAATGAAATAGCTCAAACTGAGCCCTGAGCCAGTAACCTTCAGTTAGACAGTCCTACTGTATGCTCCTGCCATGAAGGTAGAGGGGAGCTTCTCCAAATAAATATCATGATTTTTAGTGCTCATTCTACAACAAACAGAACTGAATTCAGCTGGTCTGAATCCAGGCTGTACTATGGACAACAGAAAAAAGGCAGGATATATTTTTAATTAAATAAGCAATAGTGTAAAAGGCAGCACAGTTGTTCTTGAATTAATAACAGAATAAAACAGCAGAAACAGATTTTGTCTTAAATTAAGTAAAGGCAGCAGTTGGTGTGAAATATAAAATGCAACAAATGCAGCAGTAAAATACAGTGCAAAGCATCAGCAAACAGTACAGGTTTTTTAAACTACTGAAGTACAGTCACAGTAATAATAATAATAATAATAGTAGTAAGAGAAGTGCAAAGAAAAAACACTTAGAGCCCGTTTGTGGGGTTCCCAGCTCAGAAAGACCAGGTAAACACCTACACCCACTAGATGAATAATTCCAGTCCTCATAATGTGAAAGCAGTTAAGGAAGAAAAACACCAAAGTCCATAAATGGAAAGTAAGGACCTCTTTTCTCACTGAAAAAAATATGATAAAGATTTCAGGGAAAGGTTACAAAAAAATATATATAAATTTTGTAAAGTTGAACTAGAGAAGCCAGTGAAAGTCTAATTCATCCAAAAAGGGCTGAATTCATAAAGAAAAATGTCTCCCCTCCAAACACTGTGACACTTCTTATGTACCCGAGGCTTGCACTTCTGTTTTGGACCTTCACAGGCAGAGAAAAGCAGTCAGTGTTTGTAGTGCCCAGGTTTGTCTACATCAGTGCCAAAACAAACTGAATCAGGTGCGTGTGTGTTGCTTCTAACTAAGGTACAGAGGTCAACCTGGTGACATATAAACAATCGACAAGAAACTCCCCAGGAATAGATGGTATTCCTGTGGAAGTTTGGAAGCTAGGAGGGAAAAACTGATAAACATCTGGAAGGTTTTATTTAGCACTATTTTAAGGGGAGGGGAAGCGCCAACTTCCTGGAAGAAAGCTGTGGTGGCTGTAATACCTAAAGATAGTAAAGAGCCATCAGACCCAGCTTCATACAGGCCTATTTCAATACTAAACCGAGATTATAAAGTGTTCATGTCTATAACTGCTAATGGAATGGCAAAGGTGATACCAAACTTGATAGATATGGATCGGTGTGGATTTGTGGCGGGGAGGCAAACATATGACAGCATTAACAGAACACTGATGACCCAGAGGGAAGCAAAACGTAGGAAAGTACCACTGTTGTTTTTGGGACTTGATGCAGAGAAAGCATTTGACAGAATAAGCTGGGAGTTTATCAGCAGGGCAATGGAAGCATTTGTATTCTTTAATAAAATGATAAGGTTGATTAGGAGGATATATGAGGGATTGGAGTTGAAAATTAAAGTGGGTGGGTCCCTCTTGGATAATTTCTGTTTGAGTCGAGGAATCAGGCAAGGGTATCCTCTTAGCCTATGCTATTTGCATTATAACGACTGACAAACAAAATAATGGACTCAGAAATTCAAGGATATAATTGTTATAGAAAAGCTGGCTCTATTTGCAGATATTATTTTATACCCGATAAAACCAGAAAAGGACATTTCAGTGTTGTGGAATATTTTGAGACAGTTTCATATCTTTGTGAGATACAAAATGAATGAAGCTAAAACAAAGACAATAGCTGTAAATCATGTACCTATACACACACAATTGGTTCAGCACTATCCATATTTATGGGGACATGATAAAATAAAGTACTTAGGAGTATGGACTAAAAAGGATTCTGTTGTGGCACCTAAGGATATGTGGGCAGAGACTAAACAAAAGGTAATAAAATAACTGAGAAAATAGAAGCTTTGTTTTATGGATATGGATAGCAGGATACAAGCAGTTAAAATGTTGTAGTCCCTTTAGTCTTATACACAGGATAGGCATATTTTATCAACCAGAGGAGAAGCTGTGGGCAGCAATTAATACAGAGCTGAAGGATTTTATCTGGGAGGGGAAGATGTCAAAAGGGATAAGCTGATTCTTCCAACAGAGCAAGATGGTTTGGGATTACCTGATGTGAAGGGGTATTTCAGAGCTACACAGTTAAGGCTCCTATACCTAGCACATGCAGAAAGTTATAGTACAAAGTGGAAAAGGATGATGATGAAACGGGGGGGGGGGGGCGGCTCAAGAAACAAATAGTAACTTGGATTGTGGATGCAGACCTTTAAGGAGAATAACAATAACCACACAGAATATTATATTCCTAAAGCAGCAGAAAGTGTTCTAAGAACTAAGCCAATGTGGGAATGAAGAGAGGAGATTCTGTCAATAGGGAGGAATGCAATTAGGGATACAGACAATAGGCAAGAGGGAGCAGGAATTTATTGGAGAAAAGTGGCAAAAAAAACAGGGTACTGGGAGCAAATAACGAGGGTGGGGAGGTAATAGAATGGGAAGAGGCCCTAGAATTTGGACTGCAGGCTAGAGATTACCTTCCCTATCGAGGAGTGATATCAGAGTATAGGCAAAGGGATGGAAATAGGGGGCTCCTAAGTGAAAGACCAGCACTGCCAGAGTTTTTAGTAGAATCTAGAACAGAAGCTGCTGTTTGAAAAGGAATACTTAGTAGAACATATACAGTATTGCATAACTATAAGAATCAACCAGGGGAGGTTAAAAGAATTGTAAAAAGAGACTGGATAAGCAATTCACACAGAAACAATGGGGGGATATATGTTTGTCTCCCAAATATGCAACAAAGTCTAGAAGATTTAGGATCTTTGCTTGGAAGTGTTTTATTTATTTTTATTTATTTAACATTTATTAACTGAGAAAGTCTGACTAGGATGGAGACTATTTTCAGCAGAGGCCCACGGAGAAATGTTCCAGACACTTGTCTTTGTAATGTGTGAGGAAACTGGAGCACCTGGAGGAAACCCAAATGAATGCAGGGACGACATACAGATTCCACACAGAAGGCACCCCAGCTGAGAATCAAACTGATTCTCCCAAGTACTACATACCCCATATACCCAAAATAAACTCCAAAGAAGTTTTCCTCAGGTAGACAGCAAATATTGGAGATGTGATGGGGAAGAAAAAGCTAATTGGAAACATATTTTCTGGGAGTGTAATGAGTTGGCAGACTTTAAAAATCCCCTGCAGACTAATCTATCAGAAATACTAGGTAAGCAAATTGATATAACTAAGGAAATTATTTTCTGATCTATAATACAGAATCAGAATTGCCTAGATACACTAAAGCCTTGCTGAGTCTAATTATGGTGGCTACCAAAAAGCTATTACTAGAAAATAGAAGTCAAAGTCTAAACCAACTGTACTAGAAGTAGTGACTATAGTAACAGAGATAAAACAACTGGAACTGAGATCTTTAGAAAAGGTAGGAGCATATAATGCAAGTAGTGACTATAGTAACAGAGATAAAACAACTGGGACTGAGATCTTTAGAAAAGGTAGGAGCATATAATGCAAGTACTGAATATAGCAACAGAGATAAAACAACTGGAACTGAGATCTTTAGAAAAGGTATGAGCATATAATGCAAGTAGTGACTATAGTAACAGAGGTAAAACAACTGGAACTGAGACCTTTAGAAAAGGTAGGAGCATATAATGCAAGTAGTGAATATAGTAACAGAGAAAAAACAACTGCAACTGAGACCTTTAGAAAAGGTAGGAGCATATAATGCAAGTAGTGAATATAGTAACAGAGATAAAACAACTGGAACTGAGACCTTTAGAAAAGGTAGGAGCATATAATGCAAGTAGTGAATATAGTAACAGAAATAAAACAACTGGAACTGAGATCTTTAGAAAAGGTAGGAGCATATAATGCAAGTAGTGAATATAGTAACAGAGATAAAACAACTGGAACTGAGATCTTTAGAAAAGGTAGGAGCATATAATGCAAGTACTGAATATAGTAACAGAGATAAAACAACTGGAACTGGGACATTCAGAAAAGGTAGGAGCATATAACGCAAGTAGTGAATATAGTAACAGAGATAAAACAACTTTAGAAAAGGTAGGAGCATATAATGCAAGTAGTGAATATAGTCTTCTTCTTCTTTCGGCTTTTCCCGGTTAGGGGTCGCCACAGCGGATCACCTTGTCCGCACATTAATTGGCAGTGGAGTTTTACAGTGTCGAGTTGCCAGCCCAGCGCCCAACCTTCCACAGAAGGCACACTCACACACACACCTAGGGCCAATTTAGAGTGTCCAATCCACCTGAAGCATGTCTTTGGGATGTGGGAGGAAACCGGAGCACCCGGAGAAAACCCACGCGACCACAGGGAGGACATGCAGACTCCGCACAGAAGGCACCCCAGCCGGGGATCGAACCGGAGAACTTCTTGATGTGAGGCGGCAATGCTAACCACTGCACCACCGTGGCCGCCGCAAGTAGTGAATATAGTAACAGAGATAAAACAACTGGAACTGAGACCTTTAGAAAAGGTAGGAGCATATAATGCAAGTAGTGAATATAGTAACAGAGGTAAAACAACTGGAACTGAGATCTTTACAAAAGGTAGGAGCATATAATGCAAGTAGTGAATATAGTAACAGAGTTAAAACAATGGGTACTGAGACCTTTAGAAAAGGTAGGAGCATATAACGCAAGTAGTGAATATAGTAACAGAGATAAAACAACTGGAACTGAGATCTTTAGAAAAGGTAGGAGCATATAATGCAAGTAGTGAATATAGTAACAGAGATAAAACAACTGGAACTGAGACCTTTAGAAAAGGTAGGAGCATATAATGCAAGTAGTGACTATAGTAACAGAGGTAAAACAACTGGAACTGGGACCTTTAGAAAAGGACAGGAGCAAATTACATAGAAAAAATGGAAATTGTTGGAACAATACATGCACAGGAGGAATGAGGTTTAAAAGAAGGCAGGACTTGAATGTGCTATGTAATGTTTGACTGACAGTGACTGGACAGGTTATAAGTGATGTATAATGTTTGCAACTCAAATTATGTCAATATGGTTTGTTTTCATATATATAAATGTACGATTGCCTATTTCATAAGTGGTAATTTAATTAAGATGTTTTTTCTTAAAAAAAGAGCAAATAATACATAACTAGTTCACTATTAAAATGTCAAAACGTGATGCTTAATCTGTTCATAGCTTATAATAATTGGAATGAAAGCTATAAAACCATCTGTACCTAATAGCAGTGATGTCATTTTGAGGTAAACTTTTCTAATAAAAAAAAACTCATTGTTAAAAAAAAAGGTACAGAGGTCAGCCATTCATGAGCTCACCTTTAAAGGTGTGTTATCTGAACCATAAGCTGTCATCAAGGAGCTTCAGAAGCCTGAGATGTAGGTTTCACCGAGAGAAGAGCCTAAAGCCTTAAGGTCTGCTAAGGTGTGTCTCCCAGCTGATCTCTCCTCATATCAAGGTAGACTACAGGAGGCTAGATGATGAAATCTTGTCCTCTTTGTTGGGCAGTGCTGTACCCTCATCATTCTCTTTCGGCTTTTCCCGTTAGGGGTCGCCACAGCGGATCATCTCTTTCCATTTCTTCCTATCCTCTGCATCTTGCTCTGTCACACCAATCGCCTGCATGTCCTCTCTCACCACGTCCATAAACCTCATCTTAGGCCTTCCTCTATTCCTCTTACCTGGCAGCTCCATCCTTAGCATCTTTTTCCCAATATACCCATCATCCCTCCTCAGCACATGTCCAAACCAATGCAATCTCGTCTCTCTTGCTTTGTCTCCAAACTGTCCAACATGAGCTGACCCTCTAATATACCGATTCCTAATCCTATCCATCCCAGTCACACCGATTGCAAATCTTAACATCTTTAACTCTGCCACATCCAGCTCTGACTCCTGCCTTTTTGTCAATGCCACTGTCTCCAACCCATATAACATAGCTGGTCTCACTACACTCTTGTAGACCTTCCCTTTCACTCTTATTGATACCCGTCTGTCACAAATCACTCCTGACACTCTTCTCCACCCATTCCACCCTGCCTGTACTCTCTTCTTCACCTCTCTTCCACATTCACCATTACTCTGAACTGTTGATCCCAAGTACTTAAACTCGTCCACCTTTACCAACTCTACTCCCTGCATCCTCACCATTCCTCTACCCTCCCTCTCATTTACACACATATATTCTGTCTTAGCCCTGCTGACCCTCATTCCTCTGCTCTCTAGAGCATATCTCCACCTCTCCAGAGTCTCCTCAACCTGATTCCTACTCTCACTACAGATCACAATGTCATCTGCAAACATCATAGTCCACGGGGCCTCCTGTCTGATCTCATCTGTCAACCTGTCCATCACCACTGCAAATAAGAAAGGACTCAGAGCTGATCCTTGATGTAATCCCACCTCCACCTTAAATGGATCTGTCACTCCCACTGCAGTCCTCACCACTGTCACACTACCCTCGTACATATCCTGTACCACTCTTATGTACTTCTCTGCCACTCCCGACTTCCTCATACTATACCACAACTCTTCTCTAGACACCCTGTCATATGCTTTCTCCAAGTCTACAAAGACACAATGCAACTCCTTCTGACCTTCTCTGTATTTCTCCATCAACACTCTCAGAGCAAACATTGCATCTGTAGTGCTCTTTCCTGGCATGAAACCATACTGCTGATCACTAATCATCACCTCCCTTCTTAACCTTGATTCCTCAGTGCTGTACCCTATGGAAACCAAAATATATTTGAAGTAAGCCTTGGTTAACAATTACCTACATTGATACCTTACTAAAAGGAAGTTGTCAGAAATGCTTATGGTGACAAAATCTATGGAGAGAGTACCTCTGGATTCAAGAATTTCCAGGACCTTGGGGATAGGAGTTCTTTGGATCTTGATAGCTGGCCTTGAGTTCACAATTCTGCTGACTTATAGGATGCATTTTCTGTACTATAATTTGAAGTCAGGTCCTGCAGCATTTACCGTACCCACAATTTCTGAAGGATGTAATGCATATTTTTCAGAAGGTACACTGATCTTTACAAAAAAGCATGTTGGTCAAGAATGTTAAATAATTTGTACTCCTATCACCTTACCATTAAGAGATCATAATTAGGTTATATGCTATTCTTTCTAAGATCTTTCTTTGAACAAATGTGTTGCATAATATTAACACTGTAACAGATCCTAAAATAAATGAGTTACTTGCTAAAATTAACACAGAGCTAGGAGTCTTAGATGTTCAGGTCTGCTTATGATGCAGTGGATTTAACACTACACCACCCATAACCTGAGTGGTCATTTGTTTAACTAGATCCTGGAAATCTGCTTGAACACTTTTTCTTCTATAATAGTTAGCCCCATATTACCCAGCAGAAGAGATCCAGTCATGCGAATCAAAGCTGACCATTTTTTTCTTTATAATTTATTCCTGTCAAATCAGTACATTTCATGTAATCGTGGTCCTGACCCCATTGGTCGACAACACTCCCATGTCCTCTTTTGTCTCCACTGGAGGATTTTGCCAGAGTTCTTGTGCCCAGAAATGTACTCCTAAGCTCTTGGCCTGAAGAGAGGTGGGCAGGCTTAAGCCTTTTCATGCCTCCCCACCCCATCTAGCCTCTGCCAGTCAGATCTTAATCCTTTTGTGCCAATGGAGCTGGCAAATCTGCCAGAAGGTATTAAGGCAGAATCTTGTGATACCTCCGCACAGAACTGTCATTCAGATTACCCAAGTGTAAAACTATTAACATCCTGGAAAGACTGTTAAACAGGAGACTGCATTCTCAAAAATACTTTACAGCTGTTTCTTTATTCAGAAGATACCTAAATAGAAGATCTTAAAAAATACTCGAGGGGGGGGGGGATCACAAATCTAAGTATAGGAAAGATGTCCCATTCAAAACGTGAATCAGATTGATAATACATAGACAACAGCAACTGCAGCAAGTGATTCCCAAAGTGCTCCCCAGTTCTTACAGTGGAGTCAAACAAAGTTATAACTGTGCAACAGGACTCAGGATGGGTGTAGGTTACCAACCATTCTGATATGCAGACCTACATTCCAACAAATTGGGCATGGATGACCACTGCTCCTTGTAGGCCCTCACTCTAGACCTCTCCACTGCTAGCTATTGATTATGAGAAGTTAGCAGAAGCACTAGCAAAGGCTGAGGGCAAAACATCTGTTTCATTCTCTATCCCCTAATACAAAAGGCCAATATATTTTCTTCTGTCCAGTCCTGGAATCACCATTGGCCTCCCCACCACTTGTTCTAATTCCATCCTTGATTCTGATACTTAATATGTCAACACTGGGGCTTCCCATTCCTGGGCCTGTTGTTGCAGACTCCAATGCCACATTCTCGTAGGCCTTGGGTTTCGTTATTATTACCACCCTTAATGAGGTACTTTGCAATGTACAGGTGTGTAAGTAAACATACCATAAACGCAGATGTTAAACAAATATACTGCCTTACTGGCATATGGGTTGAGGTGCCCTGCTGCCTTCCCTCTGGGAACCTCTCAAAGCTTGAAACTCCTCCCACTGCCTGTCTGTGGGTGTGAAGGACCAATAACCTGCAGGACCAGGACTGCCCTTTAAACCCACAGATGGGACCCATTCAGTTCTCATGTGTCTCTGTAAGAAAAGATCTGTTTGTAGGCTGCTCCTCTCTCTGAGTTTTATTAGCTTCAGAGCTCCGATAAGAAGGCCTTTTGGATTTTATTTCCTCCTCCTGCCTTTTTCTAACACTGCTTGAATAGTGTATCCCATTCATTTAATCCATCCAATCCAATATATAAGTCCTTAAGCCCAGTATTAGATCTCAACGGGCCGGTTTAATGCTCAAGCCTTGAGCCCTTTCTAAACTTTTTTCTATGATGCCCAGCTCCTCCCTGAATAAACAAGATCTCATTTGCTGACTCTTGGAGAAGTTGCGTGGATCTGGCAGACAAGTGCTCCACCTCTTATTTCTGGTAGAGAGGCTCTGGTATTTGAACTATTGTCAGTCTTCAGACTGTTTATTGTTGTCATTTGCTGGTTAGACCATGTTTTGCTGTTTTTCTTCACATTTATGGGACATACTTTACACACAAACTTGCCTTTGCTTAGATTTTGGCGCCACAGCAGCAGTGCAAAGGAACTGCTAGCCTCCACTCCTGTTTCCCCTCCCCCTTCCCTGTTTATTACCATCGGCCACTCCTAAAGTTAATAAATATTACCTGTGGCAGGCACCATTTTTAACCCAGCTACTGGCCATATGAAGAGCTCAGTGTCTCTCCAGTAAGTGTTCTACAACTGTATATGCTTATATATGTTGAATTGTGTTACACAGACATCTAATATGATTTATGCTGTATTACTGGAGGTTACTGTGGCATGCTAGAATGTGTTTGTCTGCACCAAATTATTTAGTATATGTGTATGTGCTGTTTGCATAGTTGCACCTTGCTAACTAATAGTGTCCATGTACATGTGTTGTGTGTAGGCATTTTGTACTAATGTCTAATTATATCTATATAACTGTGGTGTAAGTGGTGCATAGAATCACATTAGAGACCCAGGACAGAGTGCTGCTCGCTATATTTTTATCTGTGACTGCATACCTGTCAGCTGAGGTCCCTTCTCACTATCCAGTTGGCTCAGTATATTCATATACTAGTAGTTGGTTCAAGACATATTTTCCTGCATGCAGTAGCTATTTGCTCAGTGTATTTTTATAATCTTTATAATATATCTTTACCATCTCAACAGTGTTTATTCCTCTCTGTACTCTTCTTTTCTAGACCCAACACCACTCTTAAGTATTCAACTGCGGTACCACCTTTATCATTCTTATAAGAAAAGCGCAGTCCGGGTCTGACCTGCAAACAGCTACAGTTAACTTTGAACCTAACACCACTCTAAGCAATCAGCTGCAATAACACCTTTATCTTTAACCCGACCGGCGGAGATATTATTATATGAAAAGTGCAGTCCAGGTCTGAACTGTCTGCAAACACAAACAGCTAAAGTTAACTTTGTGTTTGTGTCTGCCTGTTTGAGCTAATATTCATTATCCCCTGGAGAGCACTGTGCTTTTGGCTTGCAAGCACCCCAATCCACACTCACCTTACATTTTTCTTTTATTCCCTTCTGTTAGCAAATAGTGTCCATAACTGATCAAATACTGGGTGTGTTTGTTAATTTAATTGATAACACAGTAGCCTACAGATACAAGGTTGTGCTGTTTTCACCTGATAAATGGTTAAGAAATGACTTACAGCTTCACAACACTTCTTGGTCAATTCTGATTGTTTTCCTTACACACAAACTTGGCTTTGCTTAGATCTTGGCTCATCCTATTCTGTTCTCTCTTGTTACTCTCAGGATCACTCTGCTTCCCTTCCTGTCCCCGTATGCCATCCACCCCCTGATACCCATAATTTAAACTTAACCAAACCACACCCACCAGACTTCAAATTGCCCAATCTACTATAGTAATTACAACTAACCTATCCCATTACAAATTACTAGCTATCTACAATACATTTGAACATGCACATAAAAGTGACTGCCCAATAGAATCATACCCGGTAAACACCCCAAATATTTTATACATAGCTCCTAAACTTGAATACGTGACATTGTAATATACCAATATCTTAACAAACAGAATTTATCTTCCCTCAACACTGATCATTTTTCAAACAATTTATCAAATACAAATACCATCATGTTTGTACATGGTCTTATATTAACTTTATTCCTCATGATTACAGCTAACCTCACCAGTTACCATTTTCAACTAGACAATCAGTATATAAAGCAAGCAACAGCATATAATAACCCTACCCTAACAACAACTAATTGCTTTTGTGTGTCCCCATCATTGTTTATAACCACACTCACAGACCTGAAATGACACCAAATACTTTTTACAAATGAAAGCCTCCATAATATTTCCTTTAAAACCCACAAAATAATGATTCAAACTTTATCAGATGCTCAGTCACATAACAGCCAAACTTATGCTTAGTGGTGATCCAAACCCAGGCCCTGAACACATGATTGTATTAACTCCCCATAAAAGTTCTGAAAAACTACCACTGAACCTAAGTCTTAGAAGTATGCTCAATAAAATAAACAAACTCCATGCGACTCTCTCCCTTTGCACAGCAGACATTACCATCCTTACTGAAACCTGGCTGAAACCACATGTACCAGACATAGAATTAACCCCACCTGGTTACAATATCCTAAGAGCTGATAGAATAGAAAAAAAGGGAGGTTGTGTAGCAATTCTCTTTAAGAACATGCTCAACTTACAACCTGTAAACATAAGTATTGCTAACATTAATAATGCATTGCTACTCATAACCAGATTACAACGAAACCAGAACAAATATATACATATATATAGACAGATAGATAGCTAGATACAATAGCCATCTATATCCCTCTAGGAAACAATTCCCAGTACAGACAAAATCATTCTCTAAAATGTCACAAAAGCCATATCACAGGAAACCATTATTGCAGGAGACCTTAACACAGACTGGATGGCATGCAACTCTGACGATGCTCATAACTACCTAAACCTCCATCGTTTCACTGAAATGATTTCTCACCCAACTAGAATTGACAAGAAAACAGATAAACAATCAATCTATTTTGGACTGGTTCTTACCTAATAAACCCCAGTATTACCAAATAGCAGGATGTCTCCCAGATCACTTAAGTGACCACTTTGGAACCTACTTACTGAGAAATCAGATTAACCCTACTAAACTGATCAACTTACTCCAAGTTCATAATAAGAAAAATCTTAACTTACAGATTCTACTTAATATTCTTGAAAACTACACTGGACTCCTCTTAAGCAACTGCCCTTAGATGTTGCTGTGCAACACTTCAACGACACCTTCCTTACTATTCTAAACAGACGTGCACCTCCAAGAATAGTTTGTGTCAAAGCCAACTACACACCATGGTTAACCCATGAGACTCGTACCCTCCTAAAACAATGGAACAAAGCATGGCAAACGTGGACTAAAAATAAATTCCACCAAAACCATTTAATTTACCAGCAACTTAGAAATAGTGCCAAACACCAAATTAAACTAGATAAACAACACTACTATTCTAATTTACAATTAAAATCCAAAATAAATCTACAAAAATTCTGGAACACAATCAAAAACATACTTCATCCTGGCCAAACCACAACCCCCCCCCCCCCAACTTACCTGATAACACGAACAATATTGCTGAACAATTTAACATATTCTTCAATGAAAGTGTTTTAGCACTAACTAAGTATAGCAAGTCTACCACAATGTCAACACCCAACGATCCAAGCAATATTGTAGATGCATTCTCATTTCAGACAGTCCTAAAACAAACTATTGCAAAACTATTAAAGAAGTTGAAACCCGCTTCACTGGCAGCAGATGATTTGATAAACTGGTCTATATCAGAACAGTATATCCCAGCTATTTGAAAAATTGCATATATTACAGCATTACGCAAAGGATGCAATTCAACAGAACTAACAAACTACCGGCCCATTGCTATACATTCACCACTTTCTAAAATTCTGGAAAGATGGATCCACTTTCAACGTCTTAAACACCTTCTAAGCAATAACCTCCTCTCATCCTCACAGCATGGATTCTGACTACATCATAGCACTACTACAGGTCTTATAAGTTTCACTAATACTATAAATAAATTCAGAGATGATGGCAAAATAGTGTCTTCAGTCTTTTTGGACATGTCTAAAGCATTTGATACAGTTTCCCATCCTAAGTTACTGTCCACTCTGAATAATTTTAATATCACCCCCAATGCTGTTAACTGGTTTCAAAGTTATCTATCTAGCCACCAGCAAGCTGTGAAATAGAAGCAAGATCTATCCCCACTCCTCCCTGTCACACTTGGAGTACCTCAGGGTTCAATCCTGGGACCCCTCCTCTTCAACATATTCATAAGTGATCTTAATACTGCCTCCTGTCAAGCATCTGTCATACAATACTCAGATAATTCAACCCTCATATGTGTATCATCCACAATAACACAACTTCTTACAGTTACACAAAAAGCTTTGATATTGAAACATGGCTAGCAAACTCACAACTCATTCTCAACCCTAATAAAACTAAACTTATGAACTTTCATCCATCTAAACCTACTAACCTCCCAGCTAACTTTTATATCCCTGCCAGTAATAATACTAGGATTTTCCCAGATTCCCCAAACAAAACTATTAGGCATCATAATTGACAACAGACTAAAATCTGACATACACATTTCTAACACAATCAAAAAGTTTCACAAGAAAATGGGAACAACGTATAGAAACAAGAAAATCTTAACAGACGCTGCGAGAATAGCCATAGTTAGAACCCACCTTCTCTCCTCAGTCTTATATGCACCCCCCATACTTATCAACCTCAAAAAGTCAGAACTAAGTAAATTAGACTCATGTTACAATAAGACTGCCAAATTTGCAACAGATTCCACACATTCAACCCATCACTGTCAATGCCTAAAAAAATCTTTCTTGGTTGGAACTCCCTCATATTATGAACTATAACCAGTTAATAATGGCTCACAAAATAATGCACAATCCTGACAGTGTTCCTTCCCTAAAAAATCTTCTACAACCCTACTCTAACATCCGTACTCTCCGATCATCTAACAAAGACTTACTCCAAGTAACCAAAGTATCCAATACAGCAGGCAACTCTCTTTACTCTAACTTTGTTGCCAAAAATTGGAATACCCTTCCACATAGTATTAGATCCATAAGCAATCTTAATCATTTCAAAATATATCTCTCAAAATACACTTATTTGAATCCTGGCTTTGCACATGTAACACTGCAGGTTAATTATTAACTTAGCAGTACTTATACAATGTGACTGTATGTACTAACTCTGTTAACATATCCCTTCTAACAACATTATGTTTCTATAAGTAGTTACATTCCTAGCTGCAACTCCCACCATGGAAGTATTACTAACTATGCACTACTTTGCCTAAGTGATTCTCCCTGCTTAATTTCCTAACTAATGTTATGTTCCTCCACATATATAAGTTCAACCATAAATTTGTCTATATTCAAGTGTTTAAAGTCATGTTCTATTCGATACTATGTATTTGTCTTTGTTTTTAAATATTTATCCTGTAAACGTGTTAACACTTTTTTTCCACAGGGTCCTATAACCACAGATCCATCATGTGACCCTTGTTGTTTGGATTTGTCCTCTCACCAGGTGTTATCTGCGGGCAGTATCCACGGAGCTTAAACCAGCTGCAAAATAACAGAGAGATCCATCTGAAGATTCAGCTGCATCATCCCCTTAACTACCTAGGAAGAGAGTGTGCAAGAGGGAGCACATTGACTCATCTAATGAGTCAGTCACATCACTGGTTTGGATGACAGAGAGGGGTCCCCTCAATCCCCTCTTGAAGATGTTTCCATTGGTGAGAGCCTAAATGCTCACGAGACAAAGGTGATCTGGGCCAGCTGATTCCCCCTCTCAGGAAGAAGCACCGCTGTTTGCAGCCCATAGAATGATGCCTTCTACATCCTGGATAGTCCCACAAGCTGATCAGATGGTAGAATTATCAGTTAAAAATAGTGGCAGAGGTTTGATACCTGTGAATCAGTCCCCAGATAGCTGGACAAGACACTTCAACCTCCTAAAGATAAACTTTTCTAGGCTAACCCCCCCCCCCCACAGTTGACTCTATTGTTGTTACAGCAGACACCACATAAGAGTTGCCAGAAGACCCTTTTATCTGTCTGCCCAACAAGGAGTTCTAGGCTATGGATAGGTTGTAGAAGTGAGGATGCACTTTAGACTACTTTGAATTTGAGACATGAACTACCATGATCCTATGACTATATGCCAGAGGGATCTGTTCAACAAACGTTATCTGCTCTGAAGAATCCAGCTATGCCAGCATTGCAGAAACAACTCCTTTTACACTGTCCATGATGTCGAGCATTAATAACCTGACCACGTGCCTGCTCCATAATGTGGCTGATAGATCAGCTAGAACAACCAGAGCTAGCATTACCATGAGGTTGTGTTTCACAGAGGAGAGCATTCCATTAAGTATCGTACCTGAACAATGGCTAATGACTGCCATCGAACTGGTGACAACCTAAGCATAACACTAGTAAACTGGCAACAGTGGATGATGTGGGAGAACCAGAGGAGGGCTGTCTCAAAACTAAAATCATAGGAAAATCATTGACATTATAGGATTAAAAATACCAAACAAATGTATTGCAGTAGAAGAAAGATTGGCAAAGGTTGCATGCTGCATTAATCATAGAAGTAGCTACGTCTAACAATCATAGTGTCTTGTACACTAAAAAATATAAAGTCATAAAACACTGGGATATGCAAGCAGGAATAAAGGCACCCATATGGTAGTGGCACTAGTAGGATTAACAATGCTAATAAAAATGAATTTTCAAGCGTACTTAACATATGTTGCTGATACAGGTAACTACACACAAATTGTAGAAAGATGCAATTCTGGTAAGTTCTGAGTGCTGAGAAGAGCATTCTCGGCAAACTGAAGGAATACTAATTTTTATCCTGACTTAAGAATGGGGTACATTTCTGTAAAAGTGTAAGAAACCCTAAACATATGGAGAAATTAAAAAAAAAACAAGAATACATTATGGATACCATCGTGGAACTGCTCTCCTTGAGACATTATTTTTCAGAGGTGAAGCCACTTAATGTTTTGTATTGTGTTACTACTTTCTGTTTTGTGATATGTATTTTCAATGGACAAATAAAACTGAATGTCACTACATGTTTATCGTTTGATGGTGCTGCTATCCCCAGTCTGATCAGATATATTCTGTTTCTTAATGTCAGATACAGCTAATGGTTCGCCCAGGTGAAGGGCTGTATGCATTTCTGTTATACTTGGTTCCTTGTGTAGATCCTGCTTGATGCTGAAAACATGTTTTTTTTTTTCTGGTGTGATGATTAATATATCTGTCTGTATCAGATTGAATGAAGCTGAGCATTATTTACACACAATACCTACAGCATCAAGCACAACAGGAAGTGAAAATGAGACACATGAATAAAACTCCTATAGCCACTGTCCCTTGTATTTAATTTGTACCCCGTACACAGTGTATGCTGTCTGTTTCTTGCTCTCTCTCCTCACACCCTTTTTTCTCTTTCTCTATCCAGCATTTTGTTATGTCCCTTTCACTGATCAAAGTCAGCATTCAGCACTGGCAAATGCTTATTTCTTTGTTTGAAATGATAATAAATAATTTATTCCCTGACAACACAATCACCCAACCACCCGTGAAGCACCCTGAAGAATTGTGGGGGGCTTGAGAGACATGATGGTGTTAAAGAGTCTTTGGCTAAAATCCTGACATTCCTTTTGGGTATCCATTATGGTCTGAGGAGAGCTTTATTTAGTCTTCTGCGGCTTTTTTTAATGGTACAGCTGCCTGAGCAGTGTGTGGTGGCTGGAGCCCTGATGTACCTCTATCAAGAAGCTGGGTACCTCTTCCCTTACTAAAATGTGAGGTATGCCGTCAGATCCCTCAGAGATAATCAACCAAGGGTTCCCCCTTCTTGTCTGAAGCAGGCATTCTGTCATCCACAGAGGATGTGAAAGTGAGCTCTGCCATATTGGCTTCTGATGAGTTTGTGATAGAACCGGGTCTATATTATGTTATCGAAAAGTGAGTTTGCTGAACTGCATCGACATCGGAAATGTAGTTCAGTGAACGGTTGATGGTGAGATTGCAGTACAGTGAAGATTTGAAAATTTGCCCTTTCCTCGCTTTAGTGCGATCTCGGAGTTGATCTATATAATTATCGGAGGGTATGCAGGGCACAGCCCCCCACAAGAGCAAATTTGCTAAACTGCATTTCCAATGTAGATGCAGTTTAGTGAATTCACTTTTTAATTACATAATATAGACCTTATAGAACCAGCATCCAAAGGAACCAGATAGTCTAAAGACTCATGGAGAGAGACAGTGTGGACATTTGAGTTAGCCTGGACAGCAGAAGTCAAGTGTTTGGCTTTTTTAGGCTTATTTTTTGGTAAAGGCTGGATTTTGGGGTGAGAAAACCTAGAAGGCATTGTGTGCTACGTGAAGTCCTCGAGTCCTTGTTTTTTCTTAATAGATTTTTTTAAGAAAGAAAGATGGTTGTGAAGGTGTTGGGGATGAACAGTTGACAAATAGGGAAGTCTTTGTAATTTTGCTCTGCTCCAAGACAAAAAGACACTTCAAATGGAGACATCTGTGTGGATATCACATTTCCCCTCACTTCTATGACATACAGTTTATTTATTTTATTTATTTGCCATTTGTTAACCAGGTTAGTCTGGCTGGGCAGATGCCCTTTTTCAGCAAAGACCTGAGGAGAAAAGCTCCAATACAAAAACTGAATTTATTACAATGAAATACATATTTAAGCAAACAAACAAAGGAGATAAAGATTTGTGTTATGCATAAAGAAGAATAAGATTCATCTTCTACAAAGTTTGAAAGAAGACGAACAATCTTAAAATACATGGACCGAATGCCATACAATAACAGATTAGAGTTGTGGCAAGTGTGGACATATATGGGACAGGAGGGAGAGAAAGGGCAGTAGAAAAATATTAGGCATAGAGTGGAGTCTAGTAGGAGATAAGAGATAGAGATATACACATAAAATATAAGTAGGATTTACCTAATGCCAGAATTGGGAATAAAAAAGTGATAGACACAGAAATAGAAGTAAAATACAAGTAGGAGAGTATATGATGTAAGGAAATAGGGACAGTGAAAGAGAAGGAGGCTAAGGTGGGTGACGTAGTGATTCAAGCAGGATCTGTACAGGGCTAAGTCCAGGAATTAAGCAGGTATTCCTTTAAGGCAAGTTTGAAATTGGGAGAGTTTTGGATTGATCTGATATGGAGAGAAGGTTTGTTCCAAGAAGTTGTGACAAGAGTGACTGTAAAGACTTTTTCCTATGGATTTATTAGGTTTGGAAATTTGGAGGAAGTGTTGGTCAGAGCTACAAAGTTCTCGGTTAGGAACATAAGGGGAGATGACAGTTACCAGCGAAGGACAGGCTAGGGGTTGATGGAGTATTATGTGTCCGGAGAAGTTGAGGCAGAAAGAGTTGATTATGGAATTCTAGCCAGTGGAGTTTTTTTAAGGAGAGACAGTGGTGAGTGCAATAGGGGAAGATTAGTGGCAAATCTAGATATTTTGTTGTATGTAAGTTCGAGTTTGGTTAACATATTTTTTGGAGGTAAGTAAAGATAGGAGCAGCATATAGTAGGGTAGGTAGGAGGTAGGCTTGAGCAAGGGACAATTTAGATTCGTGTGTTAGGAATTTTCTATTTCTGTAAAACAATCCTAGTTTTTGGTGTGTCCTTTTGATGCAATTATTGATGCAGGCAACACATTTTAGTTCATCATCTATAGATATACCCCGAGAAGTTTAGTGTGAGATTCAACCTGAATAGTTGTGTTGTTTAGTGAAGAGACCGATAAAGACGATTTGAGGTGCTGGGGGGGTTTAGGGACGAAGAGAGGAAGTTTTGTTTTACTGGGGTTAAGTAGGAGTTCCTTAGTTGTGAGCCGTCTTTCAACAGAGTGCAGCGTGTCTTGAGTGAGGGTATGTAGGTCGGGTAGATTGTCAGAGGTAGGGAAGATGGTGGAGTCGTCCACATATTGTATGAGTGTGGAGTTAGTTAAGAACTAACAATAATAATAACAAGATGTGTCCCCAATGGGACACTTATCTGCCCAATGACTTGCAAATTATACTAATTGTATGTCTGAGAGATTGAAAATGCAGCAAAGTTCTGTAGTCAGGCTGGCAGCAAGGAAGTCCTTAAGTAATCCATGTCCATATGTTTCTTATGTACCTTCCACCTTTGGGCTTAAGTCATACATCAGACATACAGCATGAGAGGAAGGTGCCCAGGCTTTGGTATCCTGGCCATATATGCAGCTATCCTTCGTGGGATATCCCATCTGTCAGTAATATTGCCACAGTGATCTTGGAAGGACATCATTAATACTTAGTTATGCAAATTACAGTTCTAGGAACAAGATCAGAGGTCAGTTGAAAAAAGGAGCAGCAATGTAGACACGGATGAGGCAACAAATGGCAGAACAAAAGGTTAATGGAAGGTAGTAAATACTGATGGACAAAATATAGACAAACTGCTACTTAACTAACTTTCTTGGAAGTGCTCTTTATACTCCATCAGTAACAGAAACATCTGCAGAAAACCATGACCAAAATGTGAACACAATAAGCGTGTGCATTCTACAAAAGGAATGAGAGGTGTGAGGGGAATATTGACTCATATGAGATTAGTAGGAAAACCAGAGTGATGTGGTGAACCCTAAAACAATGAAGTAGATTGAAAATTGATCAGAATTAGTGGGCATTTTTAGAGGGAAACTGCATCCATCTTTAGGAATACTGCGTCACAGGGTTCAATGCCAGGATTAGTGATGTATACTTATATCAGGTAGCTTACTGAGTCCATTTATGGGATTAGGCAAAAACTGGGGTGGTGTTCACAGATGTAGGGGTGCTCTCACAGATACCCGTGGTATCCAGCATTGTGAAACAATAGGTATTAGATAAAACTTAATGTAAAAGTGCAAAGTTAAGCATTTAGGGGACCTGCAAAAAGAAACAGCATTCATTGTGGTGTTCACTGCTTCAGTCATTATACCATGAACATCTGATAAAACTTGTCTTGGAAGAAATGTTATCCCAAGGCACCATGGAAGGAGTTCCTGCAAGAGAGAAGGCGATTTTTTTACTCAAAGCTCATTCTTGTCCCTAGAAAGGATGGACATTAGAGACTCATTCTAGAATTTTTAAAGCAAACAAGTTTGTAAAATCACCAAAGTTCAAAGTGTTGAGACTCCAATCCTCTACCCTCATGCTAAGCTCCCAAGCATTCATGGTAACTTTGTCTCAAAACAATGCCTACCTTCATGTTCCAAGCTTTCATGGTAACTCTGTATCAAAATGATGCCTTCCTTCATGTTCCAAGCATTCATGGTAACTTTGTACCAAAACAATGCCTAACTTCATGTTCCAAGCATTCATGGTAACTTTGTATCAAAATGATGCCTACCTTCATGTTCCAAGCATTCATGGAAACTTTGTATCAAAATGATGCCTTCCCTCATGTTCCAAGCATTCATGGTAACTTTGTATCAAAACGATGCCTTCCTTCATGTTCCAAGCATTCATGGTAACTTTGTATCAAAATGATGCCTTCCTTCATGTTCCAAGCATTCATGGTAACTTTGTATCAAAATGATGCCTTCCTTCATGTTCCAAGCATTCATGGTAACTTTGTATCAAAACGATGCCTACCTTCATGTTCCAAGCATTCATGGTAACTTTGTATCAAAACGATGTCTTCCTTCATGTTTCAATCTTCAAAGGTCACAGAATAATTCTTAGGATTGTGGCAGGAGGATACAAATTCCATGTATCACCTTTTGCTTTGGTTTAGCTGTTGGACCACCAGCTTTATCCAAATGCCTGACTCCAGTAACATCACACAGCAGAACCAAGGTCATCGATGTTTATCCTTACTTGGATAACTGTTCTAGACTTAGTCCATGCAGGAAATGGTGGGAAAGGGGTTACAGTATACTTTGCAGTGCCTGAAAGGACTAGGCTTCACAATAAGCTTCCAAAAGCCACACTTGAACTCCAGTCACAGTATCATCTTTCTCAGGAAAAGCTTGGAGTAAAGATCTATCCCTTCTTGTCCTGGAGGAATTATTTCGATGGTGCCCTGGGATAGCATTACTTCTACAATGGATATTATGAGATGCCTTGATGTAATGACTGCAGCAATGGCCACACGCTGACATCTACAATTAGTGGAAATGGATTACGTGACTGTACATTCCTGGTTGTGGACCTTAAATTGAGAAAAAGAGAAGGAAAGGATTTGGAAGTATTATTCACCCTAGAAGTAAATCAAGCAATACATGGTTAGAAGTGCATATCTGAAAGCCAATAATATGTTTTATACAACAGAAGAAGGGAATTTCAGACATACTGAACTCATATTTCCATTGTAGAGGGAACAGGTAAGGCCACACCTTAGGTATTTGACACTGAACAGGAACTATATCTTTCATATCCACTCCACTGGCCAGAGTAATCACATGACCATTGTGTCACATAATTCACACCACAAACACCAAGTAGACTGAAATATAAAATGTGCACAGATTAATTGCTGTGCAGTTCATTAAGTGAAGCTTGACCTCGACTATGCAGCAAATATTCACTCATACTTCCTCTGGGCTATGGGCCTACGCAATCCACACCCAAGAACAGGTAGGTCAGTGTCACAACTTTATGATTTCCTGACTGGAAAACTGCAAATACTGTTCTACTCCTGAGAAATAAGCCAAATATCTATAAACACAACTAGAGATGTGTAGCAGTGTAGTCTGACCTGCCAAAAGCACCTACTCACGTTTCACACTAAGTTTCCTCTTAGTGAGTGCAGATTATAATGGGGTCATTTGGGGTGGAAGTCTGGGACCCATGCCTTCACAGAGGCTCATTGGGCTGGCCAGCATACAAGACTGAAGTCATTTTAATTTAGAAACATGAGCATCACACACACCGTTATTGAACAGAGGGCAGACAGTTGTATATGGCCAGTAACATGCAGCAGTGCAGCAATTAACTCCATTACTGATACCGCAAAAAACACGTGCGATGGGAGCAGTCATATTGTAAAACAAACTGGTGCATTTAGATATTCATTTAGTTAGTTATTTTTGTGTGCTGTCATTGATTTAATAGCAGGGGTAAGAGCCGAGTGAAACTTGCTGGAGGGAATGGAAGTGCAGTTTCAGAAAGTTTGTGCCTGGACCTTGATTTCTGACCACTTTCTCTCTCTCTCTCTCTTTTTCCCCAATAACAAGGGACTCACCAACCATGTGGCTGCTGAAAGACAGAGTGTGGAATGAGAAAGGTAATGGAATAAGGACCATGCAACTACTCAGACTGTACCTAATTGTGAACATTCCCCATTTCAGTTCTAAATATATCACTATGAGGAACATTTCTCAATTTAAGTCTTACGATTCAATGTTTCACACCTGAAAGGTGCATACCTACCAGTTGTCCTTGATTTTATACAATGTCCCTGATTTTGTCAAATACTTGTACTTGACCCCTCTTAAAACGTTGGCTTTACTGGTAAATCACAGAGTGCGGTCAGTTTTGGGCCTTTGTCTCTGTTATTTTTTGGCTTTGTCCCTGATTCTTGAACAAAAATGTAACAGGTATGGAAAGGTCTTAAGAATTTTTTAGCAGATATCCATTGTAAATGATAGCAAGTCATAATTTTTTGCGAATATGATTTTCTTCACTGAAGTTGATAGCGTTTAGTAAATGCTCCACATTTTGCCCATTTGTTCCACTTTATAAGAGGTACTTTTGCTTATATTTTGAAAGTCAGTACTATAGGCAAAAAATGGGGATTGCTATGGGCACTGCCTGCACTCCCATTTTTGCAAATTATATTATGTCCTATTGGAAACAACAGTATGTAATACAGAGTACATTCCAATCCAATATTTTGTTTTACACAAGGTTTTTGGCCGATTTATTTTGTGGAAAGGTACTGAGCAGGAATTAGAGCAGTTTTATGTATAAATAAATGATACTGTTGGCTTTTTATCAACATAATAGAGAAAATATTGCCTATTTAGATGTAGAATTATCTATTACTGGAGACAATGTGATGGAATCCAAAATTTATAGAAAACCAACTTTTTCACACTCTTACTTAGAGTTTACTAGTGCACACCCATCCTTTCAGGAAAAAGTCTATAGTAAAAGGGCAATTGGTCCGAGCAGCCAGGATGGTGAGCTCAGACATAGTATTTATTGATGAGTTAAAGTTTATTTTAAATATGTTTAAGGCTAGAGGATACTCAGATGTCCTACTTGATGAGATTAGTAAGGAAGTGGTGCAGAAACGACAAAATGGTATATATAAACCAATTTTAGTATTTGGTAAAGATAGTAACAATGTAAATAAGGAGAATATGGATTCAAAAATTAGTCTTGGATTATTATATGTTTTAATCAAGATGTATGGAATATTGTAGATATTATTTTTAATAATTGGGACATTTTACAAGTTGATGATAATGTAGCACAAAAAGTGGGGGGAAACCCAAAATTATTTTTAAAAAAGATCGGTCCTTTAAAAATATAATGGAAGGGACTAAGATATATTGGGAGACTAGTACGAATAGAAGTAAAGAGAATTTTAAGTGTCAGCCCTGCAATTATTGCCTGCATATTTTAGAAACGGGGGGGGGGGCAGTTTTGTGTTGAATGGAAAATATTGAGGATTAATGGGCATTTTAATTGTTGTACCACCAATGTGGTTTATGTAGCTAAGTGTTTGATGTGCCCTATTTTTTTATGTGGGTAAGACTGCTAGATCTTTTAAGAACAGAATAAGTGAACATTTATTGGGCATCAGACATAATAGGCAAACTAATGCACTTGCAAGACATATTAATGAATGTAGAGACCATTTTTTAGATTTTTTGTAATCCAACATTTGTTTAAAGATCCACAAGTTAGATGCCTAGATGTCCATTTGGACATCTGTGAGCTAAGATGGCACCTTAAGCTTGATGCCACTAAGTATCCAGGCATTAATGAGGCTATCAGCTTATCTAGCATATTAAAATTAAAACATATATTAGGGTAAAGTCTCTTATTTAGGGGATTAGAACTTAGTTTCCACAATACTTTTAATATGTTAGGCATTTTAGGTATTATTTTATACATTTTTTATATATATTCATTGTATTTGTTGTATGTTCTGTTCAAATGTCTTTATATGTCATGTCATTTTAAGAATTAATTGATGTATAATTAGTGGCTCACTATTTAAGGCTGGGTTGGTAGTGTGGGTGTATTTTGTAAATTTGTTCTGAAGAAGTCCCTTATCATAGAAGGGAAGAAAGCGCTCAACTGTTTCAAGAAAGCTGTTCATGTTACCTGTTTGTTCCTTAGCTGTGATCTTTTGCCAGAGGTTCACAGTGATTCTAGTTTAATCCAAGGCACCCAAGGCTCAAATCAAGACAATAGGTATATTTGTGATCTGATGCACTTTTTAAGCTGTATTTTGTTTGATTACTGCTTTATTTCTGCTTTTTTATATACTGTTGTGCTGCATTACTTTCTGCACTTGATTTCAACTATACTGTTAGCCTAGATAGCAGGGATTGCTGGAGGAAGGTTCATTGTGTGCAGGGATTGCTGGAGGAAGGTTCATTGTGTGCAGGGATTGCTGGAGGAAGGTTCATTGTGTGCAGGGATTGCTGGAGGAAGGTTCATTGTGTGCAGGGATTGCTGGAGGAAGGTTCATTGTGTGCAGGGATTGCTGGAGGAAGGTTCATTGTGTGCAGGGATTGCTGGAGGAAGGTTCATTGTGTGCAGGGATTGCTGGAGGAAGGTTCATTGTGTGCAGGGATTGCTGGAGGAAGGTTCATTGTGTGCAGGGATTGCTGGAGGAAGGTTCATTGTGTACTTTCCTATTGGTAGATTAGCTTAAAAGTGTTTAATTTTGACTGTATTAAGCCCCGTCTCTACGTGTTGCTGCACACCATGCAACAGGGGTTAGGGGTGTCCTGTACAGACACCTTGAAAGACAATTTTTCCATACAGATCTGTTAGTGGAACCCTCCCAAGCTTCCTTGCCTCACTACAGGCAACTCAATTGCACACTGAGCAGCATTGCCACACATCATCCATAGCCTTCAATAGAACAAGCCCCTTTGTTAATCCTAGTGCAGAAACTGGTCAAGCTAGCCCACTCCCTTCCCTAATAGTACCTTCGGTAAAATTCTGCTATAATGGACAGGCAGTTTCCCACCATTTCTCTGGCCACCCTGATTGACATGGGCATCCTGAGGCAATGTAATAATAGCTTCATGTATACTGACAACCACTTACTCCAAAAACAAATACCCTATGTGACAGATGTAATTACACTATGAAAACAGAATTAGTTCTCTCATGTAACAACAAGGTGGACATCAAACAGGCTGTCAGCACACACCCACTTCACCTCTCACACAAAATAAGGTCACGACACATAAACCCACATACACAGAGGTACTCACTAGAAGCTTACCAAAAGATCGGAGACCTCCCAAACATAAACCACTTGCACACACTACTATGCAAACAGAAACCACTACACATAATAACACACACACACCAGTGTCTCAGCAAACAAGCCTCTAAGGCAAAACACCTCAAAACCTAATGTCTTCATAATACTCCATTCCATAGTGAGACACACAGATGTCCCCCTCACCAGGCCAGACAAGGAGAAGGTTATAGGCAGCTGCCTGCCAGGTGCCAGGATCCATCAAGTCATGCATCCCATCAAGCCACTCAACAAGAAGTACCATTATGACTCCATCATAGTCCATGCTGGGGTGAATCACTTGAGGCATATCTCTCTGGTCTATATGAAGAGAGATATGACTGAACTCTAAGATTATGTGTCCCAGGCAGGTATGATCCTTGCCCTAAGTAGCATTCTGTCTTCACCCAGGATGATGCCACAATATAAATAAAAATGATTGACTTCAACAATTGGCTTAACTTCTGGTGTCAGTCCAGGGGGATCCAGTATCGGTCAGCCTGGGAAGGCATGGTCGACAGGCCACACTGCTTTGCCAGAGATGGTCTGCACCTGTCTCCTCTAGGCTTTTGTATGCTGGCAAAGGTGCTTGCCTCCCCATAGGGCCGTTTTTAGGTAATGTCAAAAACAACATTTCCGATGTAACAAAATCCACTCGAGACAGACTCAAGGTCCTGCTGCCTAATGCTAGGCATCTAGACATGAAACTTCACTCCCTGGAAGCACTCCTCACCATGGAAGATGCTGACATCTGTGTAGTCACTGAGACATGGTTCAAGAGCATGGAGAGCACCCCAGCCCATGCAAGGCCACAATGCCTTTCACACATTCAGACCACAAACTGGGTGTGAAAGAAACAAAGGTTGAGATGTATCCATCTTCATTAACACCAAGTACACCTCAAGATTGGTCAAACATTATGACTGTCTTGAACTACTCCATGTCCAATTAACTATAGACAAAATACCCTAACACAGCATTGCTAGCTGTATGTCCCTCACCATGAACAAAGAAAAGCACATCACCTACCTGGACTTACTGGAATCACTCACCATACAGCCCAACACTTTAGTCATGGGAGATGTCAACTGTCCTTCCATGGACTGGTTGGTGTACATGACCATGGACATGCTCGCCCAGAGTTTCCTGAACTTTGTCTATATAAATGCTCTGGAACAGATAGGTTGCACCCTCGCAAGGGGCTAAAATGTCCTAGACATAGTACTCACCAACATGGAGGTCACTATGCTCCCCCATGTGATGCCCTCCCTGGTAAGGTCAGACCATAAATCAGTCTTGTTCAAAGTAACCATTGGACCTGATACCCTCACAGAAGCAAAAAAACTTTTCCTTAGCAAACTGCAGCCTACTAAGTGATGGCATGAAAAGTTTAATACCCCCCCCCCCCCACGTAATTACAGAGAACAGTGGCTCCTATGCAGAGATATAAACAAATGCTCTATATAAACACTTAAGTAACTATATACACTCAGCTGTACCTGACTGGATAAAAACCAGGTCCTCCCAAAAAAAAACCTACCCTGGTTGACCTCAAGTATAAACAGGCTATATAACATCAGGAAGAACCTGATGTCTAAGAACAAGAGGGAACTGCCTCAGCAGAAGAAGAATTCCCACCACAACTTGAACAAGCAAATCAGAAATCTAGTAAAGTCTTCTAAAGCTAATTATGAAGCTAAAATAGCATCCCTAGCTAATGACAATCATAAGGCATTCTTTAACTATGTCTGAAATCTAAAAGTGAATGACCAGCTATGCATCACAATGGTAGTAGATTGTGCCACTCATACTATACTGGATGAAATTGCCAACCTGCTATCTGACAGATCTGGTGCAAACTTCACCCCCTCCCTGTCTCCACCAGCCGTACCCAAAAGCATACCTGATACCAGTCCTCTGCCTGGTATCTCCAAAGAGCAGGTCATATCTGCGCTGTCCAAGGCCAAAAACATGGCCACAGTGGGACTAGATAACATTCCAGGTTGTTTACTAAGCAGTCTAAAACAAGAACTTGTGGACCCACTTGGCATTCTCTTTAACCATAACCTAAGAACTGGCTTTATTCCAGCATAGTGGAGAACAGCAACAGTAATCCCCTTATACAAAAGAGGGTCATCAACCGAACCCATAAGCCTAAACAGTCTCATCTGCAAGGCCTTGAAAAGAATCATCATGGACCTTATCAACAAGGTCATAGGTGACCTTCAAACTCTAGACCCCATGCATTTTGGCTTCATTAAGGGTAGATCATGCTTATTAAACAGGATGGCCTAACATGGACAAATGAGTGGTGCAAAAGCCATGATCTGAAACACAAAAATGTGCATTATTATTCCCTTTGGCAAATCAGAATTCCCTGCAAATTACAGTACTAAGAGCACCCCTCCCTGAGTTCAAATCCAGTGGTGCAAGATCTGAGAACACAGGTAGATAGCAATCTGAACTTCAGCCACCAAGTTTCCACAGTGGTAAGGAAAGTCTTCTACATTGCTATCTCATAAGTGATGGCATCGCGTCTTGGTCTAAGGATGTTATAACTTCACTGTACTCAACCCTCATCAGGCCATTAATAGAGTACAATGCTTCCTTCTGCATGTACCTCACCAGACACCTGCAGCAGCTGGAGAGACCACAGAGGTTTCTCACCAAGAAAACACAGGGCATCCAAACCATGACTTATGTGGACAGACTGAATGCCCTGTCACTGTACTCTGTATCGTACAGGCTGCTGAGAGGTGACTAGTGCTTGGCTTGCAGGGCAGTCTCTGACCCTGTCCTGATGGAAATGCTGCTCATCCACAAATCAAACGGCACAAGAGACACTCCTCTGACATAAACTTCCAGTTGATGTGAAGCAGAGCTCCTCACTGACTACATTCAAGCACAGCCTAGAGAAATGGATGGAAGACTGCAAATTTACCCTGGGGGGGGGGGGCACCCATATCCCTCATGGAGAGGGGTAGTCTGTGTTGATCATACACTTGCTCTGTTACTTACGTTCATCTAACCAAGGACATTTGGGGCAACTTGGAATTAACATGGCTAGGCTTGTAAGATTCTAGGGCTGCTAGTCTAGTAACCTCTAAATCTATGAATTAGCCTGCATTTCCTGAAGTAGAAGTCTGCAAGTTCTAATGCATAGGTTCATAGGTTAGTACTAGGCTAACTGCCCTTGTGAGCCATTTTAAGCCTAGCCAATTATCCCTTGTAAGACTCAAACCCAGCACCTTGTGTTTGTAAGGCAAACACCTTAACCATTAGGCCACCCTCTGTCATTATTTGTTTAGCAAAATGCACCAACTTTTTCTCAAAAGTATTATTAATGTTATGTGACTCAAATCACAAGGAACGTCCCTGAAAATAAGGGATCTGTAAGATGTATTGCTGGTGTTGGAACTTTAACAGCTAGGCGGAGTAAAACAGTACAACAGTAGTAAATGGACTTCATTCAGATAAAAGGCTGGTAACCAGTGGAGTACTACTGACATTTTTCCCGGGGCTAATCCTTTTCTGTTATTTTATATCTCTAATGTGTTTTTATACTTTGTGTATAACCTGGAAGAAAACATTTGCCTTTTTTCACCAAGTTATACAACAAGGCTTAAATAAAAGAAGTTGCATAAAGAATAATGACAGATTTAACAAACTTGGAGGACGTTTACAGTGCATTTATTGTACTATTTACTTTACCGTGTGGCAAAAAATATACTTTTCTTTGTATTTATATACATTTATAAATGCAAACTTAAAAGTAAATTCTGCAAGAGATATTAGCAGGAAATGGGGAGACATTGCCTGGTAATGTATTTATAATGTCATTGCAACGGTTTCCATAATAGAATGTCGCTGAGTAATTAAGGTGTGACGACACCCCTTTCGGATGTCACTCAATGTGGTAATGCCCCCCACTTGTGCAGTCGCACCCTCAGGGTTATCTTTTTCAAATTAAGCCCCAGTGTTTATTGTTCCCTATTAAGACCCCCCCTCCAGTTCTTGGCAGACAGGCTGTCTGTGTGAACCATATACTCAAAGGCCATGCATTCAAGTGAATGCATGAGTCCCATTCATACTTGAATGGGGCTGAAGAATGATTATAGCTTCATTTATTTATAATTCTGTTATGACATTTCTGTGAAATTATTCTCAATGCAACTCTGTTTGACAGTATAAACAATGCATAGCATGTATATGCTTCTTTTATCATAGTAGAAAGTAAAAATTCCCTTGTCAGGTAACTAAATGCCCCTCTGAACACCTGCCCCAGCATCAGAGTATTTATATTAGCACTTACCAGGATGTGCAGTAACAAGCTCAACCCTTAGTGTGCTGGCTGTCACGCCAAGTCCCACCCTTGGTCGACCTTATAATGACAGAACTTTTATTTTTCAAGAAATAGATGTTCCTGTAAATCAAGTTGTGCAGAAGATGAGATTAAAAAAAATAGCATAACATCCATTAGGGGCTTATGCCCCCCACCCTCCAAATAGACTTCAAGAAACTTAAAGCTGTGTAAAGCAGGAGGTACAGGGGGCAGTAGCCCCTTTGTTGGATGTGTGCAGCTGTCTTTCACTGACATTATGTCAATAAAGTCCATTAGAGTTTCAGTTTCTATACTTTAGCTTTTGTAAACATTTTAATGTTCAAAAAGTACAGAATTAAAGCAACAATTAAAAAAGTACCAAACATTAATTGACAGCCCCATCAAGATGTCAGTCAAGTTGACACTACCCATACCAGTGCGAAGTACCATCCATCCACAACCTCTTTTCCCATTTTTGTACTTGGCGTTGGGGTGTCACTTCAACAGTGACAATCAGCTAGAGCCAAGGTTCACATCACAGGGTGGCTAGCCCTGCCACTGTTGTTCTTCCATACCATACACTCGCATCAGAAGGAAATCCAAATGAACACCATGGTGTGTCCTAAAGTAAACAATCACATGGGCCATTATAAAGATGGGAAAGCCTGGCATTTTTGAAGGACAGCTGAGCCGCAGCTAAGCAAAGGGTCAAAGGGTTCTGGCTTGACTCTTAGAGCCCACTAAGAGCTAAGCCAAAGCAGACAATCAGAGCTGAGCTCTGTTAAAAACAACTCCGCAGGAGATTTAACAAAAGTGTATATATATATATATATATATATATATATATACACACACACACACACACACACACACACACACACACACACACACACACACACACACACACACACACACACACACACACACACACAGAGTCATCCAAACAGATATTGGCATTACCAGCACTCACTCGAATGAATGCCGACTGTACCTCCATTACACTTTCTAACACCCTGCACCCAGCCACCTCTTTCACCATGCCCAAGTGAGAGGTTTGCTGACAATAAAAATGGTAAAAAATACAATAAACACAACATATAAATATAGCACTCTGTATGTAGGAACAGGAATTTTGCCTCGGCTAGTGGAAAATGTTCATTTTTCCCCTTCTGGTCTAATTATGATTTAGCACACAGTGATTTCACCATACTTTGCAAGAAATGGTCAAGCAGTCCCAAGGTAAAAATCTAGATATGTTGTCTAAATGGAACAACAAAAGCCTTGTGAAATGCTGGATTTTGTTAGCTTTATGTAGGAAAACATATTTCAGTTAATTTGACAGCCTAAAAAATGTAATAATAATAATAATAATCTTTATTATTAATAACCTATCTGGGTACAAAATACACATACTATCCCAGTAAACTGCCCTCTTCTGAGGAGGACTGTGAAGTTTCTACAAAATACAATTATGGCAAATGTTGGTCTTCAGATACTGCCCTCCAAGAAACCATATCAAACTTAACTGCCCTTTGCTCTGATGTATTGTATGCTATCAAAGATGATACTTTCTGTGCACTAATTTCTCAATGAAAAAAATGTAAGAACTACAGTAACATTTTGCTATTTCAGCTTGTGGTTGGAAAACACATACACTGCCCCCAACTTTTATTTGCCAGACGTGATTATATTATGATCTTGTGCATTTATGTAAAAGATGACTGCACACACCTCTTCAATAAAAAGGCATTCTCCTCAAAAAAATGTTTAAATCTTCCACCCTTTCAGTACCACCTTCTCTCAAATTCCAGACAACCAGAATTCTTAGATGTGCAGATTGGATCTAATAGAAAGAACTTTCAACCTGCAGGTCTGATCCAAATGAACAGTCAGCAGTTAAACACACACACACACACACACACACACACACACACACACACACACACACACACACACACACACACACACACACACACACACACACACACAAAAACAAACAAAATATATTTGTAGCTTGCATCTTTCTTTGCTCTTTAACCTGCTGGATCACAAGCCGGAGCCGATCTTGATACTCACTGTGATGCCCCTACACTGGCTCAGTAATCAAGAAGCCTCAATCCTCACCACTAGCACCATTGAGGGACGTGTACATTGGGAGGATGACAAGTACACATATAGTAAAGTACAATTTCCCTTAAGAGTACGCAGAGATCACAATCAGTCTGGGGCTGGTTTCTCCCTCTTTCTCCAGATCCCCAATAAGACCCCCCATTGGCACAGCTATAGGGTTCAGATTTCAGCCGAGTGGTCAAGCCAAAACCTCAAGCACCCTCTCTGTCCAACCAGTGCTTTGTGTCCCTGCCCAAGTAGCTGACACAAACACACTTTTAGATTTGATTTACATACAAATACACAGACACTCCTGGGGAAGGCTGGCACAGGTTTACTAGCTATGGCCCCTTCTGCCCAGCTTAAAAGGTAGTTTTCACTGCCACCAACCACCCTTACTTATCAGCTACTATAAGGCCCTTACAAAGGGTGACCAATTCTACTGTGTAATGTTACTATTATCCAAATGTTAAGTATGACCAACAGCAAGGCTACTGGAGTGGCCTACACAGTGTTACCAAATACATATGCAAATACCTTCTAAACAAACCAGCCAGAATTAAAAAGGTTTAAATATATTTAATAATAAATAATAAAAGAACTAGACAATACTCATTAACTCAGCACAGTGACAACCACATTCAGAATCATAGGAAATATTTTAAAACAACATTGCAGGACAGTCTCACATAAACACAGAAAACATCTAAACTAATCTTACTATATTCCTATCTATCTCTAAGAGAGATTACTGTAATCTAGTACTTACTATTAGCAAGGCAGAAGTGCTGATGAGAGAATGCTTCTAGGTCTAAAGATAAATAAAAATGCAAAGTCTCTGAGAGGATTGTAATGCTAATAGTATATAGAGAGTTCCCAAATTAATATCAAAACATTACTGCTGGGTCAGTTGGGTGAAATCACTCTTGTCACCTGCCTTCAGTTCCCAGGCTAACAGAAACTTGAAATATAGCACTTCTGTGTCAAAAATACTTATCTGTCAGAAGTTTGCCTAAAACTGGAAGTTGTAAAACAGTTAAACACTTTCAAATTTGAAACCTGTAATTATTTCTGTTTCCAGACAATAGAAAGAACTTATAGCTGTAGACATTGTGTCTCCTGGCTGCCTTGAAAGTGAAATAAACACAATCGTAAAACTATTCACTTATTTTCTTAGAGTTTACAATTTAACTCTGCTCTTTTCCAGTGAGGTACACTGTGGTTACATTCATGAAGCTCAGTATATAATATACAGTTCACCACACACTTCTGTACCAGTAGTTTAATATCCACATAACATGTGGTTTTCTTACATTTGTAAGACAAGCATACAAATCATTTTATTTATTTATTTATTAACATTTATTGACCGGGAAAGTCCAGTGGGTCAGAAACCCATTTTCAGTGGAGGCCTGGGGAGAAAAGCTCCACAATTAATACAGAGAAAAAGTCAAACTTAACAAAATTGATAAATGCAATATAAAAGTGTTTCAAGAGTTACACAATATAAATAAAGATTTGGTAATTGAGTGCCTATACAATCACATACAGCATATACTGTACAGTACATGAGTACATCATAAATCTAGGCATTGCACAATACAAGGCAGTACTTACAGAGCCAATAATGGGATTGTTGGCTACATTATAATCACAGAGTACAGATGGGAGAAAATGCACAACTGTAAGAGATGGGAATATACAGTAAGAAAGTGTTTTATTGATCTGTGATGTAGATTAGGATTGATTAGGGATGGTTTTATGGTGGCCTGATTATTTTACAGTTGCAAGATAGGTTATTTAGGAGATATGTTTTTAATGCTGATTTAAATGTCTTTATACAGTCAGTTTGAGTTATATGGGAAGGAAATCATATCAAGATCATATTCATTTTCACAAATGATATAGAATTATTTACAAAATTTCAGCTAGCTGGGCTGGCAGCCTCACACTTCTCAGTCTCTTAGTGAAGGAAATCTGGACAAAGCCAAAAAGAATAGGGTACAAACGGCCAAAAATAGGGTCCTTTTAAATATCTTCTTATTAACTTAGAAAGTTGATGGGATGAAAGGTTTTGTATTAATATTCATTTTCTGAAGGATTTGATGTCTGAAACTCAAATCTCTCTCATTATTTAATAACTTCCAGTCCTCAATGATTTGCCAGAAAACCACAAGCTTTTATGAGGAAAAGACCAAAAATATGAAGAGAAAATATGGACATTCTTCAAAAAACTGGACAGTGGGGAGGTATGTTAAGGCTAGAGAGGTTGACCACCTCAGACACAACCTGAAATTCTCTCTTCACCTATTAGCCACCACAGTTAGTAATTTGACCACTAGGTGGCAGCATTTATACACAAAGGATATAACAATTATCAGGGTTCATGTCCTATGGTGGTCTCTCTTTTCTTGTATTTGGATAGTTTATATATATATATATATATATATATATATACATATATATATATATATATATATATATATATATATATAAAACCAAGATGAAGGTTGCCAAGGTCAGGTACCCAAAAATATGTAGAAATAAACATCCAAAATGAAGTACCATGACCACCACAGCTAAAAACAAGCAAGCTTTATTGATAGAATGATAACCCTTCTTCAGATCAACTATCAAATAAACACATATTTAAGAGTACAATAGACAATACAATTTTCCCAATAAACTGCCAAAATATCTGACCAACCAGGATTGGAATACTAATAGTATATAGAGAAAGGAACCAATCAGCATGTGCTATACTCTGTCCTTATACATCAATAGGTGTGCAACATAATTCACCAAATAGAACAGGTGTATTAGTGACATAAGAACCAATGGTAATACAGTAGTTCTAACCTGTCATTATGGTGAATATCATAATTGGTGTAACTTATATATCATATAAGCCTTGTTCTTTGGAACGTTCATAAAATATCAATATTAATTAAACAATAACTCCATACTTTGTTTCAAATCTGTCAGTAAAGCAATTTTTAGAGAATATCACAGTGACTTAACTTATAAAATGGCACATTAATCCATGGTGACAAAACCAATCAGAAGCATAGATCTAAGATAATTGCCAATCAGAAATAAATTATAGACCTATAAATAATAAAGACTAATAGTGTTTTCCAATAGAAATATAGAATGTAATCAATACGTATAAAGAATTTATGTAAAAATGGCATTAACGGTCAACAATTAACAAGGTAAACGTGATCATATGCACAAGTACAACGTGTCAACCTGAACTGATAAAAAGCACATTTAACAAAATGTATGTTGACTCAATTTCTCTTATACTAAGATGAGTTACCATTGTTTCTTATGTCACTTATACACCTGTTTTATTGGTGAATTATGTTGTACAGCTATTGGTGTATACGGATAGAGTATAATACATGCTGATCGGTCCTTTTTCTATTTACTACTATTCTATATATTATTAACATTCCAATCCTGGTTAGTTAGATATTTTGGCGGTTTAGTGGGGAAGTTTTATTGGCTATTGTACACTTTAAATATGTTTGTTCATTTGACAGTTGATCTGAAGAAGGGTTATGTTAACCTGAAAGTGCTCATCATTCTATCAATAAAGCTTTGCTTGTTTTTAGCTGTGGTGGTCGTGGTACTTCATTTTGGACATTTGTATATATCCTCACATGATGGGCAGTATCAAGTGCTGCCCAAACCCTACGGGGGATGTAGGGGGTGCAGGGGGACTCGCCCCCTGCAAAAACAAAGGAAAAAATACCTGCGTCTTTTCCATACCACTGTATGCCCATTTCACCTGTTAATCACTGCAGCTATACCCACTTCTGTGCAGACCGGCCTGCAAGGTACTTTTCTAACGCAATTCATATATATATATATATATATATATATATATATATATATATATATATATATAAATATATATATATATGTATATATATATATATATATATATGTGTGTGTGTGTGTGTGTGTGTGTGTGTGTGTGTGTGTATATATATGTGTGTGTGTGTGTGTGTGTGTGTGTGTGTGTGTGTGTGTGTGTGTGTGTGTGTGTGTGTGTGTGTGTGTAGATATATATATGTGTGTGTGTGTGTGTGTGTGTGTGTGTAGATATATATATGTGTGTGTGTGTGTGTGTGTGTGTGTGTGTGTGTGTGTGTGTGTGTGTGTGTGTGTGTGTAGATATATATATATATGTGTGTGTGTGTGTGTGTGTGTGTGTGTGTGTGTGTGTATGTGTGTGTGTGTATATATATATATATATGTGTGTGTGTGTGTGTGTGTGTGTGTGTGTGTGTGTGTGTGTGTGTGTGTGTGTGTGTGTGTGTGTGTGTGTGTGTGTGTGTGTGTGTGTGTGTGTGTGTGTGTGTGTGTGTGTGTAGATATATATATGTGTGTGTGTGTATGTGTGTGTGTGTGTAGATATATATATATATATATGTGTGTGTGTGTGTGTGTGTGTGTGTGTGTGTGTGTGTGTGTGTAGATATATATATATATGTGTGTGTGTGTGTGTAGATATATATATATATATATATATATATATATATATATATATATATATATATATATATATATATCACAGGATTATTTGCTTCAGACGTATGATTTTTAGTAATCCAGGGGTCATTGGGTGTCTTCCAGTTCTTGATTTCGGTGATACTGGGTTCTAGAGTGTCAACGGAGGACTCTCCTCCTTGGAACTCTTATAGTGGGGTTGTCATACATAAAGAAGACACTCTCCTGTGTACCCCAAGGATGATGGTGTACTGCAGCTGATATAACACATTTGATGATTGTTTCTTTGGGCCATCATCTGACCAAAGATTGGGAAAAAACTCTAAAATATACGTCAGAAAATTTAAAACTACATTACTTGTACAGGCTCCTAAGACCATGAGCTTAATGAAATTTTCCTTTACAATTATTACAGTACAGTCTTACCTATTTAATGTGTGTTGATAATGTAGCAAAAAGCTAACAAGACAAAGTGGCAAAAAAAATCAGTCTGGATAGTATGAGGTAAGGATGAAAGGAAAGAGGAGAATGCAGAGCCAGTGCCAGGGTGACAGAAGACAGCGGGGTGAGGACTGCTACGGAACAGTTTGCTTAGTGCACCGCATTATCTAAAGCTGTCCCTGCAATCACTATTTATGGCATTCAAAATGTATTCTCTGAAATGTTATAAGTTAAACTGCAGGGAGGTGGAACTCCAGTACCTGAGCTGGCTTTGTAGTAGAACAGTATCTCCTTGGCCAGTCTGCACAGAAATGGGTGTGGCTTCATTGATTGATAGGTGAAAGGGACGTATTGTAATATGCAATTGGTGCATGATTGTGTTAGGGTTAGCATTAGCTTTACGGTTACAGTTAGTGTTAGGGTTAGAGTTAGGGTTATGGTTATGGTTTAGGGAAAGCTGTCATTTTGGAGACAACTGCAAAGTGGGCCATAAGACCTGCATGTTTCTGTTTTAAGGTAATCCCTAACCGTAACCCTAACACTGACCCTAACTGTAACAACGCTAACCCTAACGGTAACCCTAACCATGTATTCTGGAAAGTGACAACAATTGCATATTCATTTTGGTAGTCTGTCACTTTATTGCCCGTTCCACAGTTGTTACAGTTTGTAAAGTTCACATTACAGTTCTTACACTTACAGTTTATTACACAGTAAAGTTAAAGTTAGTGGCTTGCATGTAGCATAACTGCAATGCATGCTGGAAATGATTTCTTATTAATACACAGTGAATCTCAGCTGTTTCTTTTCCAATGCATGCCACGAATGTTTTATTAGTGTTACACGGTAAATTTTGTTACTGCTATGCACATGGCAGAATCGCTGGAATATAACTGTTTATTTCAGCTTACTGCTACAAGTGTTTTCTAATTGTTAAGGGTTCTGTGTCTCCCAAACTAAAAATGCATGCTGCAGATGTACTCCTAACTTTTTTATGCTGTTACAAATGTATGATGTGAGGTGTTGCCAGCTATGCCAGGAGGAGTTGGGCAGTGGATGTGTAACATATGCCAGCATAGCTAGCTGGAGTTTTGTAAAGAATTATATGTCATTTCTATATCAAACTGAGCTGTAGAGGTGCTTGTGTTGAAAATGTATTTGTAAAATTGCTTGTCTTAACACACATACCAAGAGTGGGTCCTGCTGGACAGAAAAGAAATACACCTGTATGTCAGACTTTAAAGTCTTTAAAGATTGAAGTTAGAAAATAATAATATTTGAGTTTCAGACTTTATATCAGTTTTAGAAAATGCATGCTAATGCAAAACCTGTTATTCTATCAACTTTCTACGTTTGTAAGAGCAATATTTAAAAATTGTCCCTATTTTGGACCTTTGTCCCACTTTTATTTATGGCTTTGTCCAGATTTCTTTTTCTAACAGGTTGGGAAGTATGTTGTTAGTGTCCAGATGTAAAAATGTATGCTTGGAGATGTAAATGGTGAAAACATTATTCCTTGTCCTCTGGTCACTGCAAGGTTTGTCTCTGGTGTGTAAGTGCTGCCACCTGATAGTCAAAGGGAGAAAAAAAAACAATTCCAGAACTTGTATTTTCCAATCTGAAGACAGCCTTGCAAGTTGTGTGGCTAATTATGCGGTCATTTGCATTTGACAGGTGTGGTCTACAATAATCTGGTTCTTTCATTTCAGAGAAGGTCTTTTAGGGTCATGTTCGAAGTTTGAAATCTTCGAACATTTAAATATCGAATTTAAATGTTTGAAGTTTTAAACTTTGAACATATAATAAAAAAAAAAAAAAAAAAAAAAACTAACTGATATAGGCAGGGGTCAAGCCCCCTGCACCCCCCACACCCCTTGCTCTTTAAATATACCAACTCCGAGATCACACTATAGTGCGGTAAAGGGAACATTTCCCTTACTGCACTGTAGTGCGGTCTCGGAGTTGATATATTTAAATAGCGGGGGGGGGTGCAGGGGGGCTTGCCCCCTGCCTATACCAGTTAGTTTTGTTTGTTTTTTTTTTATTATATGTTCGAAGTTTAAAACTTCGAACATTTAAATTTGATATTTAAACATTCGAAGTTATAAATCTTCAAACATATAATATAGACCCGGTCTTTTATATGTGCATTTTGCCATAATGTAAAACAGCTCTCAATATGCATGAAAGTATTCTGAAAGCAGAATTACAGACTGTGTATATTTACAAATATGCCCGTATATTTATTAACGCCTTCAATCCAAACAATTTGAAACAAATAATACAAAGTCTAACTCAAGATGGCAATGTTGTGCATATTATACTAACAAACAGCATTTTTCCTTATTCATAAGTTCATAGATTGCTACTAGGCTAACTGCCCCTTGTGTCCATTTTAAGCCTAGCCAATTATCCCATTCGAGAATCAAACCCTGTATCCTGTGTCTGTAAGGTAAACACCTTAACCATTGCAGCTTTCTACAAATGATTTATGGTCTGTAGTTTACACAGATTTATATAGTGCAGGGAAAAAATCTTATTTGTGTAAAAGACATTTTTATTATATTTTACCAATAGAAAAATGAATCAATAAACAAAGGACCTATGATGACAGACTGGTGTACTGCCTCTAATCACCTACTCCTGGAGTACATTAAAACATAAGAGTACTAGCTGTGCAGGGTTTGTTCCTTTAGTTCCTTGTGATGTAATACAGAAAGTTATGAGATCTTTGTGGGCATCAGTTTGTTGAAGAATCTTTTTAGCATTTCAGACTCTTCTCTCAGCAACTATTTTGGACTGTTAATAGTAACGACTTGACATAGTATGTGTAAAGTCAAATAGTCATCAGGAAATTGCTTGAGTTCATTTGATATAGAATGTGCACCACTGTCTGTATGATGTTTAATCAGGTTGCTGTATGTGTTAAGTGTGCTCTTTGATTTTACAATGCAATACTGGCCTATTGTGGTTGATACATAGAAAATGTCTTTGTCTTGAGAGTAAAACTCCTTTACTATTAGATTCATAGATTATTACTAGGATAACTGTCCTCATGGGCCATTTTTTAAGCCTAGCCAATTACCCCATGTGCGAATCAAATCCTGCACCTTGTGTTTTTAAGGTAAGCACCTTAACCATACGCCAACCTCCCACCCAAGTTAGTTAAAGCTTTTCTTTCAGTTCATGGGAACCATCAGCTATTTTCTGCCAAGGACCCTGTAACGAAGAAGCTGGTATAATGGTTATTTCCCTTGTGTTGGTTTGTGCATGATGTGAAAGTAGCACTTTGCCACAAGCTTTGTAATATTTATGTTGCTGTTTGGCCACAATACAGATTTCTTGGCTCTCTTATAGCACTTGGGGAGACTCTGGTGTCCTTGGTGTATTTGTTCTAACACTTCAGCATGCTGGGGGCAAAATTTCTCATTCTCTTGGAACAGGTACAAACCATCATGCTCAATTGCACAGTTTGCACTCTGCTGGTGCAGTATTTGGACATCGGGTAGTTGGTCTCTGTTCAGTGGTTGGGCCATGCATCCATAACATATCTGAATGTAACTTTTTGTCCAGTATTTGGACATGGGGTAGTTGGTCTCTGTTCAGTGGTTGGGCCATGCATCCATAACATATCTGAATGTAACTTTTTGTCCAGTATTTGGACATGGGGTAGTTGGTCTCTGTTCAGTGGTTGGGCCATGCATCCATAACATATCTGAATGTAACTTTTTGTCCAGTATTTGGACATGGGGTAGTTGGTCTCTGTTCAGTGGTTGCGCCATGCATCCATAACGTATCTGAATGTAACTTTTTGTCCAGTATTTGGACATGGGGTAGTTGGTCTCTGTTCAGTGGTTGGGCCATGCATCCATAACGTATCTGAATGTAACTTTTTGTCCAGTATTTGGACATGGGGTAGTTGGTCTCTGTTCAGTGGCTGGGCCGTGCATCCATAACGTATCTGAATGTAACTTTTTGTCATATCTGGTGGCTTGTTCTATCTTCTCTACCCTTTTAGTGACCACTGGTCACGTTGACACAATGTTCTTCACATAAGTATCACCATCTTCTTTGGTATCAGTGTGTCTGGTCAGGCACTGTGTTTTTGATACATTTTCACAATGAATAACTGATTTCCAGACACATGAATTAATCTGCCACTGAAATCTGTCAGCTACATAAGCAATCATTAACATCTTGGAGGCACATTGTCCAAATCACGGGATTAATCAGTGGAACTAGTGGTTTGTGGTCATTCTGGAGATGGAAGTTCTCAGATCTCAATACATACCTTCAGAACATCTGTTATGCCCTCTCACTTTCGACACACTTCTTTTCTGTTTCAGAGTGCCACTGTTTAACATCAGTCAGCATTCTGAATCAGTAATCAGTAGGTTGTAAGACTTTCTCATTTTGACATCCTCAATCACATCTGTTGGTTTTGTAACACTGTTGTAAGCAAGCACTGGGGCAGAAATTAGCATTTCTTTAACTCTAGTGAAAGCTTAGGCTTGCACATCCACCCATGAACACGGTACCTCTTAAAGGAGAACCGCACACAAAAACTGAAAAATGTATATTTTTCAGCATTTCTTGAAATTTTCTGCATTACTAATAACTCTGTATCAAAGTAAGTGGTTAATATATTATGGCAATAACTGATGACATGGGTGTGGTATATTGAAGCTTTACCCATGGTTGGTCACGTTGGTATGGTTTAGTCATGAGGGGAACCCATGGAAGGGGACTGCCATAAGTAGCATGCGTTCATTTTATAGACATGCCTTGACCTTTCTGATGTCATTTTAGAGGGACAGACCTGTGAGGCTCATTTACCGTGGGGCTGTCTCTCAACAGCTTACAACAGTACTGTGACTGGTTACTTTTGACTGTCAGCTTCAATCTGCATTTTTAATTACTTTGCTTTTCTTTGATCTTCATTAGTGGCCATTTCTTCTACAGCAATTTAAAGAATGTTTGAATGACAGGCTTGAAAATATAGATGAGTTAATTGTTCTTTTCAAACAGCTGTAGTTCAGTGCTGAAATGTGACAAATCTAACCTTTGTGATTAACAAGTGTTATTTGGGCTGAGAACTTGAGAGGGTTTGTGTTGCATTCGCAGATTTTAATATTGCAACTAGAATTAGAGCCTTTGATGTTCACCTTCCTTCCCCAACTCAGTGACTTGTCTCAGCAAAACACTGCATGCAATGCAAAACCGCTGTAAGAAACACCAGGAGAAACATGCACTTTTACAGAAAATACCATGTAAAAATACAAAATCAAATACTGACAGGAAATAAGAATAGTAAGATGAAAACATCATCTTCTTTGTGGCAATCAAGAGTTTGCTGTAAGGGCAAAGACAACTCATTTGTAACTAGGTGAATAAACTGTGAGTGTTTTCTGCATCTGAAAACTAAGCTTGAAAGTTTGCTTTTGTTCAGACTCCAGGCCATAGTATTTATCTGCGGTGTGATGTTGGCAATCTGTGACTGATGAGGCACATTTAAATGCCATTGTTTAAGAACCATTTTTTAATAGCTCTGTAGTTAGACTAAGTGACCAAACTTAATAACTGCCACTCTTAGTAGCCTTCATGATATAACAGATGAAGAGACACATGTAGGAAAGAAAGGCAAATAGAAATAAGTTCACACATAACACAAAAAGAATATTAATTGATGATTTTTTTCTCTATGTGACATATGTAGTGTTGAATTCTAAGCAGGAAAATAACTTTTGGAAAGAAAAGTTTGACATTTGGGTGGAGGTCTCCTTTAAGTAAATATGTCAGTGGACATAGCACTGCAAATAGGCCTGCTACAAATTTGCCCAAAAAGTTTACCCTGCATAGCACCTGACACAGTTCAAAAAAAAATAAAAACAGAAAAAGCAGTAGTCTTAAAACTTTGTTGATGAACTCAGTCACAATTATTTACAAAAATCATGAAACCCAGGTAGTGTTCCAAAGCAACAAGCCTTTATTCATCACAGACAAGCGATCCTCAGTAACACAAAAATCAGAAATACAGAAATAAACATACGTATAAATCTGACACAGTTCATTAACATGGGCTGGGCTGTTTAGTCCCGCTATTGCTCTGACAAATCTGCTCAATTTCACTAGCACTTATGCTGTGACAGAAGTACTGAATCTCAGACTTTCCAAACAACATTTGTCTTTATTCAGTTTCAAACCTGAGTTTTTTTTTTACTCCGTTTGGCGTTCCACTATCTGCCAACCATTTCTTGACCCATTCATTCCATGAGAGAAATGAAAGACACTCCATGCTGGTGAAAGGCTAAGCAATTTCATTCTTTGATCATACCTAGAGGAGCTCTCTGATCATATAGCCCAGACCAATATGACCCTGACCTTGAGTAGCATCTTGCCCTCACCAAGAATGATGCCACAGTATAAAGACAAAATGATCAATTTTAACAATTGGCTAAAGTATTGGTGTCATTCTAAGGGAATTCAGTGTCTGTCAGCCTGGGATGACATGCTTGACAAGCCACGTTGTTTCGCTAGGGAAGGCTTGCACCTGTCACCCCTGGGCTTTCGAATACTGGCTAAGGTTCTTGCCACCCCCATAGTGCCTTTTTTAGGCAAGGCTCAAAAGACAAACTCACCTCCATAGACAACACAAGAAAAAAAAAACTAAGGGTAATGCTGCTCAATGCCAGAAGTCTAAACCTCAAGATGCATGCACTCGAGGCTCTCCTCAGTCTGGAGAATATCGATATCTGTGCAGTGGCAGAGACCTGGTTCAAGGCTCCAGAGAGCACCCCAGCACTACCAGGTTATACCTCATACCATGCTTTTCGGCCCCAAAACCCAGACCAAACCACAAAAGGAGGGGGAGTATCCATATTCATCAAAGATACCCATACCTCCAGGTTAGTGGCACTGCACAAAGCATCAGAGACCATCCATGTACAATTAGTGGGCAAAACTGCCTTTCGGTTTGTAGCCTGCTACAGACCACCCTCCCAAACTCAGGAACCCCACTCGGCCTTCCTGAGAACACCAGAGAACATGAAGGTCTCTCCAAACACAATAATATTGGGTGACTTCAACTACCCAAAAATCGACTGGGAAAACTACTCAAGCCCCAACATCCTTGCCCAATGGTTTCTAGAATTTATTAACTCAAATGCTATGGAACAACTGGTCACCACTCCCACTAGAGGGGATAACATATTGGACCTGGTCATCACCAACATGGGGACTCTGTGATCCACACCAGAGGTATGTCCCTCATTGGTACGATCAGACCATAAATTAATCTCACTGGACATCCATATCCTATCCCCACCCCCAGCCATGGAAATCACGGTGAAAAATTTCTCAAAAGCAAATTTCACACTTCTCAAAACCAAGGTGGAATCCTTCAAAGCCACCGGGCCAGTGGAAAATACTGCCCAAACAGCAGAATCCTTTACAAATGCATTCTATGGACACCTACAGGAATGAATGGATCATGCTATCCCAAATAAAACCAAGACTCACTCCTCCAAAGGCAGGAGACCAGTCTGGTGGACCCCGGCCATAAATAAGCTATACAACAGAAGGAGGAAGCTACTACATGATAGAGCAAAATCCCAAAAAGGGAAGGCATCTCTGATCAGTACTAGCAAGAAACTATGATCCCTCATAAAATTATCTAAGGCCAGCTTCGAAAGAAAAATTGTGCAAGACACTAAAGATAATCACAAGGCCTTCTTTAGTTATGTCAGGAATCTGGGGGGCAACTCCCAGATATGCTCTGAGTTAGTGCAAAATAACAAAAAATACACTGATCTCACAGACACTGCCAACATCCTGGCAGACAGGTTCAGTGCAAACTTTTCCCCCCTTCCCCCCCCAAAAGACCAAATGTCTATCCCAACAGAATGTAGCCTCCCTGACATCATAGATGCTCAGGTGAGAGCTACCCTCTCCAAAGCAAAAAACACAGCATCAGTGGGACCGGACGGTGTCCCGGGCTGCGTCTTACACAAGCTCCAAGAAGAACTAAACCCTCACATAAACTCACTGTTCAGTCTCAGCCTTACTACAGGATATCTACCCAAGGAATGGCATACAGCAACAGTGGTCCCACTCCACAAAGGTGGTGCCACAACGGACCCAGGAAACTATCGCCCTATAAGCCTGACTAGTCTGATCTGCAAAGCTATGGAGTGTATCATCATGGAACTCATAAACAAGGACATTGGTAACCTCCAGACACTGGATCCTACCCAATTCGGCTTTGTTAAGGGCAGATCCTGCCTCTTGAACCTGGTCGACTTCTTTGAAACAGTTACCAAGGCCATAGATGAAGGGAAGGTAGTCCACACGGCCTACCTGGACCTCGCAAAAGCCTTTGACACAATACCCCACTCGGGCATCATAAATAAGCTCACCAGCTTAAATATCAACCCCTATGTCACAAGATGGGTTGCAAACTGGCTCAGGGATAGAACCCACATGGTCAGAATTGCAGGTGCCAGTCAGACTCCAAACCAGTTACAAGTGGCGTCCCACAAGGTTCAGTCCTGGGACCTCTCTTGTTCGGTATATACTTCTCTGAGGCTAATACAGGAGGACACAAGCATCCTCCAAAAGGGTCTCACAGAGATGGATAACTGGTGCCAGAGCCATGGCCTAAAGCTAAATGCCAAAAAGTGCATAGTCATCCCCTTTGGGAAAAACAAAGTGTCCACAAATTACCACATAGGTGGTAATCTATTAAGAACGGAAGAAGTAATTAGGGATTTGGGGACCCATGTAGATAGAAACCTCTCTTTTGACAATCACATTGCCAGAGTGGTTAGAAAGACCTTCTATATTGCCCACCTTATCATGAAAGGGCTCACGTCTAGAACAAGAGAGGTCATTGTGCCCCTCTACTCATCACTCATCAGGCCCATAATTGAATACAGTGCCCCATTTGGGATGTACCTTACCTGACACCTGCAGCAACTGGAGAGGCCCCAAAAGTACCTCACCAAGAGGATCAAGGGACACAAACAGATGCCCTATGCAGTTCAGCTAAAGAAACTCAAGCTCTACTCAGTTGCTTACCACCTACTCATAGGTGATCTATGCCTGACATATAAAGCCATGTCCAACCCAGAATTAATGTGCATGCTCCACCTCAGGAAATCCAAATCCCTTAGAGCTACACACTCCAGGGACTTAAACCTCAGCACAGAAATAATAGGACATGCTGGAGGGACCGATTCATATCCCAGAGGCTGCCCTCACTCTGGAACAGAATCCCAATCCATGTTAGGCAGAGCCCCTCACTGACCCTCTTCAAGAGAAATCTTGACAAGTGGATGGGAGATCGTAAGTTCACCCCTGGGATCTCTTCTGTGTCCCTGCTAGACAGGGGCACAGTAAACTAACCTTAAAAGGGATATCTTCTGTGACTTACTCTACAGAGGCACAGTCAACCAATCTAAAAGGGTGGCAAAAGCCAAACACACTGGCTAGGCTTGTAAATGCCCCAGGGCAGATAGCCTAGTATCAACCTATGAGCCAAGAACTTCATCAGAACAACCATTACACATAACAATACATTTTTATAGCACTAAAATAGCACATGATTTAAAAGCTGACCAGTCGCCACTGACAATGAACATTTAAATATATCATATGCAGTTACAATTAAACAGCCATATAAACAAACATATAAACAATAAAGTATTCATAAAGTAATATTAAATGTTGGAAATTAAAAAAAATAATATTAATTACACCATTAATTACTGGTAGGCTTTCTGCATTGAGGTGAAGCTGACACCTAACCTCTTTACTTTCCAAAATACTTTTAGGATCATTACCATAAAAGCTTTCTTGTATTTTATTCAAAACAAGCAAACAATTAAACAAAAACACTTTTTGAGTGAGTCACATACCATTACATGTTTAGCTAATTCCTTTTTTGAGATGTTTATTTTTAATGGCCAAGAGTGGAAGCATTCTTGTGGTCTTTTGCAGGAACAGCAAGTGGTCAAATAGACCACACCTTCTGATTTATAAGTGAAGCACTTCATTTCTAAAATGAATCCTTCAAGATGTTTGAGAGACATGCTTTGACCATTAAGTATAAATCTAAACTGCTTACATGAATAGGTTCATAGGTTCATAGGTTCATACTAGGCTATCTGCCCTAGGGCATTTAAAAGCCTAGCCCAGAGTTTTGTGACTATCGCCACCCCTTTAGTTTGGAGGATACTATGCCCATTATTTTGCTGTGCCTCTGTCAAGCAGTGACATTGAGGTAATCCCTGGGGTATATCTGCGATCTCCCATCCATTGGTCAAGATTTCTCTTGAGCAAAGCCAGCGAGGTGCTCTGCCTCACATGTACCGGGATTTTGTTCCACAGCATAGGGAGTCTCTGGGTGATGAATCTGTCCCTCCAGCACGTCCTATTTATGACCGTGTCAAGGTTCAAGTCTCTTGCTCTTGTAGATCTGATGGATTTAGATTTTTTGAGGTGAAGCATGTTCATTAATTCCAGGTTGGACATGGCCTTGTATGTCAGGCACAGGTCACCTCTGAGCAGGCGGTAAGCGACTGAGTAGAGCTGGAGCTCCTTCAGTCGGGCAGCATAGGGCATATTTTTGAGACCCTTTATCCTTTTGGTGAGGAACTTTTGGGGCCTTTCCAATTGCTGCAGGTGTCGGGTCAGATACATTCCAAATGGGGCGTTATACTCAATCATCGGTCTGATGAGTGATGAGTACAGGGGAATGATGACCTCCCTTGACCTAGATGTGAATCCCTTCATGATCAGGTGGGCAATGTAGAAGGTCTTCCTAACTACTTTGGCAACGTGGGTGTCAAATGAAAGGTTACTGTCAACCTGGGTCCCCAGATCCCTGATAACCTCTTCTGTGCTTAGTGGATTGCCACCTATATGGTAGCTGGGGGTAACCTTGTTTTTACCGAAGGGTATGACTATGCATTTTTTAGCATTTAACTTTAGGCCATGGCTTTGGCACCAGTTATCCATTTCTATGAGACCCTTCTGAAGGATATCTGTGTCTGATACGTTATCAACTATGGCGCCCAATGTGCAGTCATCTACAAACTTTGTCAGCCATAATCCTCCTGTGCTTGCCTGTACTTCTGAAAAGTAGATGCCGAACAAGAGTGGGCCCAGGACCGAGCCCTGTGGGACACCGCTTGTGACAGGCTTGGAATCAGACATGGCGCCAGCAACTCTGACCCTGTGGATTCTGTCACTTAGCCAGTTTGCAACCCATCTTGTGACGTATGGGTTTACATTTAAGCTGGTGAGTTTTTCTATGATGCCCGAGTGGGATATTGTGTCGAATGCCTTTGCCAGGTCAAGGTAGGCTGTGTGGACTGCCTTGCCCTCATCAATGGCCTTGGTGACTGTTTCGAAAAAGTGAACCAAGTTTAAGAGGCATGATCTGCATTTGACAAAGCCAAATTGGGTTTGATCCAATGTCTGCAGGTCCCCGATGTCTTTATTTATGAGTTCCATTATGATCCTCTCCATAGCTTTGCAGACCAGGCTTGTCAAGCTGATGGGATGGTAGTTTCCAGGGTCGGTGGAGGCACCGCCTTTATGTAGTGGGACCACAGTTGCCGTACGCCACTCCTTGGGTACGTATCCTGAGGTGTGGCTAAGATTAAACAGCTGCCCTAATTGCGGGTTTAATTCCTCAATGAGTTCGTGGAGCACACAACCGGGGACACCATCTGGTCCCATGGATGCTGTGTTTTTCGCCTTGGAGAGAGCTGTTCTCACCTGAGCATTTGAGATGTTTGGGAGGCTACAATCCTCTGGTATAGATATTTCTCCTTTTGGGGGGGGGGGAATTTGCACTGAACCTGTCAGCCAGTATGTTGGCAATGTCTGTAGGTTCAGTGATCTTTACATCATTTTGAACTAGTTCTGAGCATATCTGGGAGTTTCCTCCCAGGTTTCTAACACAACTAAAAAAGGCCTTGTGATTGTCTTGAGTCCTTGGCGATTTTTCTTTCAAAATTTGCCTTGGATGATTTTATGAGAGCTCTTAGTTTTTTACTTATAATGATCATGGGTGTCTTCCCTTTTAGGGATTTTGCTCTATCTTGTAGTAGCTTTCTCCTTTTGTTGTAGAGCTTGTTTATGGCTGGGGTCCACCAGACTGGACGCTTGCCTTTGGTACAAAGAGTCTTTGTTTTGTTTGGGATTGCCTGATCCATGCAGTCCTGGAGGTGCTGGTAGAAAGCATTTGTATGTGATTCAGCGGCTTTAGTGATGGTTTCCGCTGGTTCGGGGGCCTTGAAAGAGACCACACCAGTCCTAAGAAGTGTGAAGTCGGCTTTAGAGAAGTTCTTCACTGTGGCCTTTTTTATATGGGGTGGGGGCGGGATGTGGACTTCCAGTGAGATTAGTTTATGATCTGACCTCACCAATGAGGGGTATACCTCTGGTGTTGAACATTGTGACCCCATGTTCGTGATGATGAGATCTAGTATGTTTTCGCCTCTTGTGGGTATGGTGACTAGTTGTTCCATGGCATTTGAGTTTATGAACTCTAGGAACCTTTGGGCTAGAGTGTTGGGGCTTGAGAAGTGAATAACATGGATTTAACCATAGAGGCCTGTTCTGTTAGGAACTACTCCAGTGTTTGATCTGCCCATCAACCTTTTGAGTTTATTAAGTTTTTTTTATAATCAGACTTTGGTGTAACATTTTCAAATCCATTTTGTTTTTACTTTTCAGTTGGTTGGTGGTACTCATGTCACCTCACCAAGTCATTTTTTACCCATTCACTCCTTAATGGGATAAGAGCGTCTCCCACCCCATTAGTTCCTCATGAGATAAGAGCCAGATTTATAGAACAATTACAGGGTATATGTATGCAACATAATTGCAACTGTCCAGATTTTCCCTCATATTTCTTGGACTAAGAGGTTGAGAGGTGTGGTATACAAAAGTCCCCTCATTGTGCAGAGCACTGAATGTTGAAGCAACTAGTGTACTTTCTGTATTCTGTTGTTTTGCTTTGCTGAAATGTTTAAACTTGAAAACACTTTGCCTGTACCCTTTTGCTCACTCACAAAATAAGTGTATATGTGTATTTGTTTATATATGTAAAAGAAACAACCATTTTAAATGTATGTATGCTGAACAATTTTAAAGTTATTCATTTATATTAAAAATGAATGTTCTTTAAAATATGTATTATTTTTGTTTAACAATTTGCCTGGAGTATTAAAAAAGTCATTTGTAGATTAGTGTATGCAGTGTTTAATTTTTAATTAATTTGAACTTGGTAAATCTTGTCTCACTAAATGTGCTACAGTTAATGCAAGTGTTTAAAGAGTCCATTAGGGAGAGTTATGAAATACAGACATACCTCTCAACTGTCCCTGATTTTGACTCAAATTTTAACTCTGTCCCTCTTAATTCCTCCTAAAACTAGTGACTTTTGGAGGAAAGGTGGTGAATTACACTTAATGAATAATGACAATAATTAAGAGTTATAGACTTGTTTTACTTCAGAAAATGTGTATTAATTCATATGCTCTGATTCTGTCAATGTTTCAAGTTAATAGTACTAATATTTTAAAAGTGTCCCTGATTGTCCCTGATTTTTTCTTGACTTGTCCCTAATTCTGTTGAAAGTTGTCCCCAATTGGTTGAGAGGTCTGAATACAGACATTACCTATGATGATTTGTTTGATGATGACAGAGTGAGAAAACATACAAAATAATATCTTGGTTGGGGTTCATAATTGAATTGCTTTGGACACTACATCAATCTCTCAATTGGTGTGATACAATGCTCTGGCAGAAAGGCATACATACATTCATCTACATCCTGTATTTATTATTTTGCTGTGAAATAAATGATGCAACTTTCATTCTCTTAGTTTTTATTGCTGCTGCCTTTTTCCTTTTCAAAATAAAAATGTCACTTATGGGTTATTTCAAAATCTTCTCCCACTCTGACATAAATAGGTAGTCATAATATTGAGATTAGATGGAGCTCTTGGTCGAAGATATACATCTTTTGTTGGGAGGGTTCAACATTGTAGGTGTTTATCCTGTCAGAGATATACACCTTATAGTGTTAAAAAATAATCAAGACACACTTTCCCATTTCCCAAATTCATCATAGGAACTTGTAGACAGTTTGTGAACTCTCACCTGCACAAGTACTCTGTATGTGTTACTATCTTCTTTGAGACACATTTCTCAACTCTGTCCCAAAATGGTAACAATTTGTCTCTCATACAAGGTCCTTTTATAGTGGGTTAATGAAAGACAGATTCTAATGAGAGGCATTCCTGACATGAAAATTCTAAGGATCGTCTTGTGGAAATATACACAGTTTTGTCTCAAGGTCTCACCCTCCAGCACTTCCCAAATCTCAGACTCACATAGTATTTCTCTGATTTGAATATGTACTACCCTCCACTTAAGCTAAAATGAACTGTTGGGCTACATTTGAACTTGTTTTAGATGTGCACTATCAGAGGTAACTGGGGATCTTCAAGACTAGTCACTGTGACAGTAAATCATAACATTTGGGTCACCTCACCTTATCTCGGTATTTGTTGCAGCCTAAACTTGCAAACATTGTAATTTTACCTTCCCTGTGTAGACCAATGAAAGTATGGTCTGTGCCCTGACGTACGTATATTCCTATGGTGGGGAATATTCTTCACAATTCTTGCTGTTTTACAGGTCACACATCACCTGATCTGAAGTGAAATTTAACCACATAACAGCGGAGTGTACTACTTTGGTGGCTTTTGATCATTTTGTCTAGAAATTTTTGTTAGTTACATTGAAAGATTTTCCATGTTGAACTCTCTGAATAAGTGTAATTGTAGAAATCTAACAGCTCATACAGATTTCCATCCAAAATAATTTTTCATTTGGTGCCTGATCACAACATCGAAGTGTGTGAGACTCTCAAGAAATTAAACCAAGCTCTTAGCCAGCTCCATAGTGTAGAGGGATAAATCCCTGGTTGTGCTGGAGGTGACTAGAGTTTGAATAGTGGCTGGTACCCTGTAGGAGCCAGCCAGGGAGGATGGGAGTGAGTGGCCATTGCCGGCTCGCCCATCCGAAGAGGAGTCAGGGAGGTAACCCTGGCTCACCCCTAGGGTGACATCTGGTGAGAGGAGGTGGTGTTGACTATTAGAGTTTGAGCTATCCAAGCCCACTCTGTCATGATGCTTAGCACCAGTAAGTTGAAGGGAATCCATCGTGATCAGGCATGCTTCTCCTCTGGAGATAACAGCAGTGACTTGGAGAAGCCAACAAGGGAGAAGAGATGCTCCCATTTGGGGCAGGGTATTCTGCCCCCAAGATCAGCAAGCTGGCCCACTCTCTACCACTCAACTATTGCCAGGGGACAGAAGAGCTGATCAGCATTCCTGGCCAAGAGTGAGTAGAATAATGGGCTCTGGTCCAACTCAGGAATGTCTGGTATCTGTACCACTGGAACAAATGGGTCAATTAGGTGTTGGTAACGAAGGCATTAGGTAAAGCTGTGAAATGGTAACAAAAGAAAAAGTAATTAAAAATAGCCGCAAAAATAAAAATCCAGAGATAGAAAGCAGTTAAATTGTTTCACACAGAAAAAAGACAAAGATGCTTAGAGAAGAAGTGAAAAAAAGTATAAATTGCATTTTGGTATGTCTGAGAAAGTTGAGAAATTAGTTTAAAAGTGGCATGATGCAACAGGCTCTGGGAATCTCTTTCAGCGGTTTCATTATCTGAAGCTGACACCTCTGTTATGTTTGCAGACTCCCACAGAGAAGAGTGAAAAAGTCAGCCTCTGTAACGACCAAGGAGTCTTTAACAGCACTGATGTGAAAACTGAAACTGAAGTAGATACTTATATCACTGCTGATGAAAGTACAGAGATAGTGCCTTTCTGAGATGGTTCTAGATGGTCTGGAGCCTGAAATGTAGGCTTCCAAGGAGGAATTTCAGAATCCTGACATGTAGGTTGAATTGAGGGAAGAGTTTGAAGCCTTACAGTTACCTAAGACTACCATATTTCAACTCGGGGATATCTCATAGCTAAACTCCTTAACTATTAAAAGATATGCACCCCTCTAGACTGGTACCCCAACATAATGCATCCAAGATACTTCAGGTACAACTAACACTGGGTAAGATGGTGATACAAGTCATAACCCTGCTACAGAACCCCAAACATGTCCCTAGACTCTCACTCCAAGTTCCTAAGCACCCTGAAATCTATCAAGGTCCAACTCAATACTATCATACTGGGTGACTTTAACTACCCTTCCATCAACTGGGAAAGCTATTCAAGTACCAATGTACAGGCCCAGTGCTTTCTGGAATTTATTAGTTACAATGCCCTGGACCAGCTCATTCTGACCCCCACTAGAGGAAGCAACATCCTTGACCTGGTTATCACCAACATGGGAGACCATTGCTCCACATCTATAGTCAATTCCTCCCTGGATAAATCTGACCACAAACTGATCACCATGGAAATCTCCATCTCACCTACAACCCCCACTAAGGTGACCACCCTGAAAAACTTCTCTAAAGCCAATCTTGGGCTCCTAAAAACAGAGGTGGCTAACATCTCGGCACCCATGCCAATGGAAAATAGCTGCATGACTGCCAGTCATGCACCAATGCACTGTACGGGCATGTACACAAATGCATGGACCTTGCCATACCAAATAGAACTAAGACCTCTCCCCCAAAAAAGGAAGCCAATCTGGTGGTACCGAGCCATCAATAAACACTACAACAGGATGAAGAAACTGTTGCAGAAAAAAAATGAAGTCACAAGACTGGAAAACCTCCCTCATTAGTCTCATCAAAAAGCAGAGATCCCTTATCAAATCCTCTAAAGCCAGCTATGAAGGCAGAATTGTGGCCGACACCAAAAACAAGCACAATGCCTTCTATAGCTATATCAAAACCTCAAAGGCAATATCCAGATTTGCTCTGAGTTATTGCACAATGGAACCTCTCATACTGAGCCAACAGATATAGCCAACATACTGGCTGACAGAGTCAGTGCCAACTTTACCCCCCCCCAAGGGCCCTATCACAATACCAGAAGAAAGCCTGGTACCCACCATTTCTGTGGCACAGGTAAAAGCTGCATTGTCCAAAGCCAAGAATACAGCATCAGTGGGACCTGATAATATCCCTAGCTGCGTCCTACATGAGCTACAAAATGAACTGGCATCACATCTGTGTGCCCTGTTCAGTCACAGTCTTACCTCAGGCTATGTCCCTAACGAATGTTGCACTGCTACAGTCATCCCACTCCATAAATGAGGAGCAACTACAGACCCTGGGAACTAATGCCACATTAGCATGACGAGTCTGGTATGCAAAGCTATGGAGCACATCATCATGGACCTGCTTAACAAAGATATAAGCAATCTCAAAACTCTTGACCCCACACAGTTTGGCTTTGTCAAGGGGAGATCCTGTCTGCTGAACCTGATTTACTTCTTTGAGGCAGTCACCAAGGCTGTGGATGAGGGTAAGGCAGTGCATATAGACTACCTCGACCTGCCCAAGGCCTTTGATACCATTCCTCACTCAGGTATCATTGATAAACTTACCAAACTAGGCATCAATCCTTACATCACTAGGTGGGTTGCAAATTGGCTCACAGACAGAACTCACAGAGTGAAAGTTGCAGATTCCAAGTCACGCTGTTGACCAGCCATTAGTGGAGTCCCACAGGGCTCGGCCCTGGGCCATCTCCTGTTTGGCATCTACTTCTCAGAAGTCTAGGCCAACACAAAAGGACTCTGGCTGACCAAGTTCACTGATGGCTGCAAGCTAGGAGTCATTATCAACTCCCCAAGTGATGCAGACATCCTACAAAAGGGCCTCTCTGAGACCAATGACTGGTGTCGGAACCATGGCCTAAAGCTTAACGCCAAAAAATGCGTTATCATCCCCCTTTGGAAAAAACTCAGTTCCCACAAATTACCATGTTGACGGGAGCCCACTGAACACTGAAGGGGCCATAAGAGATCTGGGCACCCAAGTCAACAGCCACCTAACCTTCAGCCACCACATTACCACTGTGGTCAGAAAGTCGTTCTATGTGGCACATCTTATAACCAAAGGTTTTGCATCCAGGAAGAAAGAGGTCATCATCCCTCTCTACTCATCCCTCAGACCAATCATCGAATATAATGCCCAGTTTGGCATGTACCTGACCAGACACCTACAACAACTGGAAAGGCCACAAAAGTACCTCACAAAAAGGATCCTAGGCCTTAAACATGTTTCCTACATCGACAGACTCAAGAAACTTCATCTGTTCTCAGTCTCTTATCGTCTACTTAGGGGTGATCTCTGCTTGACTTACAAAACCGTGCCCGACCAAGCCCTACTTGAAATGCTGCTCCTAAAAGAAATCCCAATCCCCCCGCCCCCCTCGTGCCACACACTCCAGAGATCACAACCTCATTACCACAATTAACAGAACATACTGGAGGGACAGGTTCATCTCCCAAAGACTGCCCACACTCTGGAATAAGCTTCCCATTCATGTCAAGCAGAGCACCTCGCAGACTCTCTTCAAGAGAAATCTTGACGAGTGGATAAGTAACAGAAAGTTCACTCCAGGGATCACTCCAGTTGCCCTACTGGAAAGGGGCACTGTAAACTAACACTGGGTGGCACAATGCCTGGGAAATGTTTTGGGCTAGGCTTGTAAAGGCTCCAGGGCCATTAGCCTAGTACACACCTATGAACCAATAAAGGTTGCAGTAAACCAGCAAAGCAAACCCCCTTCCACTTTGGTCGACAAACCTGTACCTTCCTTGCTACCTTATGAGGATGGACATGGTCTTGAAGTCTGGACCAGTGATTACTTATGTCATTACCTGTGAATGTTACAAATTCAAATGACTTAGATGTCTATCTCCTTTTTTACCTGATGAAGAGGAAAATATTTACACTTCAACATCTGTCTCCAAAGTATATTCTATCAGAGCTTCAGGGTATAGCTTCACAGTTTTTGTTTCTTTCTCATTCGATATTATATTTAATGAGACATTGATGTTAGTGAAAAGTATAACTGTCTCACCACCTGAAATCTCCCCCTGAAAAGGAAGTAATTAAATATGTTTAAGTTCTCAGAATTCATGGGGCAGGTACCCTCTGCTCAAAACATTGGAAGACACATATAACAGAATTTCTAAGCATCTCTGTACTCACTATGCAATTCACATGCTTGTTGAGTTATTGTTTGTGATAGGGAAAACCCTTTGCTTTACAACAGTCTAAAATGTGATCCATCAATGTTTTTTGAACATAAAATTTCTGGGTATATTTTTCTGTTCCAGAATTACTCCTTACCAAAGAAGGTGGTTGTTTGTCAGGTATAATAAAAGGATTTTAACTGCTAGCACTTTAGTATGAAGAGGTCATAATTATTTATCTCACATTGTCCTTTACAAATGCTTTGTTTGAACAAATGTCCAGTGACATAACAATGTAGCAGATCTTAAATTAAAGAAGGAATTACTGGCTACAATTTAAATTGCAGAATCTGGCTCTTCAGACATTTAGGTCAGTTTATGGTACAGTGGATTCAACACTGGAGTAACCATGACTGGAGTATCTTACAAAAGTATGTCTGACTACCTCCTGAAAATCAGCCTGAGGATGCTAAAGCAAAACTTTGGACACCCCATTACTGGAAACTACCCTTTCGGGGACTCCAGCTACAGCAGTATTAAAATCATGGACAGTGAAAGGTATACTGAAGGAAATACATAATGAAGAGTAAGTTCTTCATATCCCCTGATATTAGAGGACATATCTTTCCAAAATTGTGAATATTAGACCTGCCCAGCATCCTCCAAGGCATCACCTTATAATCCCAAGTATCCCCATTTGTTCTTTTTGGGTACCAAATTTATGAACGGAGCAGAGGCAGGTTTGTGATCAACGCTAGGTATCCCTGCCCATGAGAGACATGGGTACCACCCTGGGGTGAATTTCCTATATCCCATCCAATTATCTAGGGTGCTTTTGAATAGTCAGCGAGGAGCTCTGTTTTATGTGAATTGGAAGTCTATTCCAAAGAAGCAGCAGTCTCTAGGAGACATATCTGTCTCTCCAGCATGTTCTGTTAATGTCACAAGTTAGGTTGAGATCCCTAGAGCAAGTGACTCTTGTGCCATTTGACTTGCGGATGTGCCACATTTCCATTAGGGCAGGGTTGGAGACTGCCCTATAGGCCAGGCACAAGTCACCTCTAAGCAGCCTATAAGATACACAGTAAAGTGACAGGGCTTTCAGCCTGTCCATGTATGTCATGGTTTGGAGCCCCTGTATTTTCTTAGTGAGAAACCTCTGATGTCTCTACACAAGCAAAAGGAGTTTAAATCCCACCTCCACCACCAAATATGTCAGGTGAAGGCATTATGGAGATGAAGTCTGCACCTTTGGCACCAGTTAAGTATACAGAGATTGGTTGGTTTTAAAATCCTTAGAGTGGTACTAGACTTTGTTTTATGCTGCTAGGCTATTCTTAACAATAAATGCCTTGCCTTAAACTATTTTTCTGTCTCAGTGGATGTACTCACAATAAACATTAATAGGAACCTTTTAACACACCGCACCCCTTAAAGGGAGCTGAATTAACTCTGAAAGTAGTTAGCAACGAGGTAGACATAACAGAGGAATTCAGGGTATATTATAGGAAGGGAAATGGTAAATCCCCAAAAAGAAAAGATAGATGTACTAAGAAATTGTCCTGTTTCAGAAGCTAAGAAACAGACAAGGGCTTATTTGAGGTTCATACAGTGATATTGGAAGTTTGCACACTATTTTGCAGCTGTAGCATGCCCCCTCTCCCACAGACCTAAGAAGAAGACTCCCCTCAAAGTGAAGTAGATGGCAGAAGCAGATACTGGTTTTTAGCATTTAAAAAAACTTATGTTGACAACCAGTATTAACATCTCTTGACTTTATAAAGTGTTTACAGTATACAGTGGAGCATCATATGTGGGTTTAGGGGCAGTGCTCTCTCAAACATTTAATACAGAAGAACATCCAAATCTGCTTCTTTATTTTAAAACTAAGAATGCAAAACTCAGGCATTCTGCAACTGAAAGGTAATGTCTAACCATTAAAATGAGACTTTGTAGACTACATATATACACACACGCACCCACACATGCGCGCGCGCACACACACACACACACACACACACACACATACAGTAGGGTTACCACCTGTCCCACTTTGCGAGGGACAGTCCCTCTTTGGGCAGTTGTGTCCTGCATAAAAATTGAAAAAATTGCAAATGTCCTGAGATATTAGGAGGGACATATTTCCTATATTTAATGTAATGGTTGCATAAAATAGTTATTCTGTTTCTGAAACACCTAAATGTTATAAGAAACAGAATAAGCAACTAAAATGCTACAAGAATAAGCATTTATTTAGGAAAAAAGGGAAATTCTGTCCTTCATACTGGCTGTGGGTATGTTTTGCCTTGCAAAAATATGATATTTGTACAAAAAATGTCCCACTTTGGGCATTTGAAAAGGTGGCAACCCTAACACGCACACACATTGTAAATAAGATGATGTGTCTTTAAAATGCATTTTTGCTTTAATTATACCATCTATGAGGAGTCTGCATGTCCTCCCTGTGGTCGCGTGGGTTTCCTCCGGGTGCTCCAGTTTCCTCCCACATCCCAAAGACATGTTATAGCTGGATTGGGCACTCTAAATTGCTCCTAGGCATGAGTGTGTGCATGTGTGTTCCTTCTGTGGAAGGTTGGATGCTGGACTGGCAACTTGACACCGTAAAACCTCCACTGCCAATCATGGGCAGACAGGTGAACCGCTGTGGCGATCCCTAACCGGGAAAAGCCAAAAGAAGAAGTAATTAAAGAACAGTTTCCTTAAGGAGTTAATGAATGGTGTAAAAGAAGGGCCTAGCAGAAGCCCAACTGCAGAGCATTTGTCTTTTGCAAAAAGGGATGTAGTAACCAGAGCAGCAATTGTAAAAGAAATCCATAGTGAAAGAAAGCTTGACAGAGGAAGGTGGAAATTCTGCAGAGAATTACAAGAGACATTCCCTTAGAAATTATTTTTCATCACTTTAAAATTGTGGCTAAGGACTGCTGTCTACTGAGTTAAGTCATAAGATGTTTATATTTGCGTGGAAAAAAATGTATTTGAATTTGCTTATGCATAACAAATTGGGCTCCCTGTTGAAATTTTGGCACTGAAAATACCGAGTACCAAAAAGCAAAAAAAAAAAAAAAAGCCCAAAACACAGGAGAACAGTGAATCTTGAAAATTGTTCTACTCCTTACAACTTTTTTTTTCAGGGAGTCAAGCTCCTCTGCACCCCCATACCCCCTGAATTTATTTATACCAACTCCACGATCACCATACCTTGGGGAAAAGGAAATATTCCAAGAAATGGCATCTTGGACTTAGTATATGTAAGTCTGATCTTTCGGCCATTCACTCTCCATATTTCAGGAACCACTGTAGTAGGTCTCAACATTTCAAATGGTTACCAACAAACTGTGCTATTTTTATGACCAATGTCTTAGCTGCTTTAACAGTTCACTATACAGATATATATATATATATATATATATATATATATATATATATATATATATATATATATACTGAAAAAGAATGAATGACCCAAATATTGATGTACGCAAGGTTGACCACAAAAGGTAGACTGCAAATGCTGACATGCTATTAACCATGCACTGAGTAAAAATCTCAGCACATGTAAAACAATCTTTTAAAAATAGTCTTAAACATAATTTTACACACTCCCTGTTAATTGTGTATACTAAGTCCAAGACTGCACAATCTCAGGGAAAGGACATATTTCCTTACCCTGAGAAATGTGCAGTCTCACACCTGACGACTATCCTTGTAGTCTACTAAATTTTGTCGACTAAACAGATGTCAACCAAATGGAAATTCAATTACATTCAGGTCCCCCATAAAAATATACAAATCAGAGAATGTGATTTTGGGACACAGTCTGCAAAATAAGACAGTCTGGATCCCTTGTGGCCTGCAATGGGCTGATGCAGGAGGCAAGCAGTTTCTAAATAGTCTTGGAGCACTGACAAATCCAAAGAGCAAGGCAGAAAACTGAAAATGTAAACCAAACACAGAAAAACATAAAAAGTGCCTGTATGAGAAACAGAATATAAGCAGCTTCTAAATGAAAAGTTGCTAGAAAACAGAGAGGTAAAATAAAAAGTAACTGACAAATCAGAGAACATCTTGAACCCATCAGTGTGTGTGGGGGGGGGGGGGGTGCACGCGCGCGTGTGTGTGTGTGTCTGCATTTGTGTGGGGTGTGTGCATGTGTGTGCATGTGTGTGTGAGTTTTTGTAGCCTGAACATTTTAAGGATGTAATATCATGATCTGAGACTATATTGCAGACATAGATACTGAAATTTAAAGTATATTATTCATCATCAGGTAAAGAAAACTGACTTTTTTTAGATGTTCCAAGTTACTTTTGCAGGCAATGGTTGGGCAAGACTTACTGTGAACCTAGACAGGTCCTCACAAGGTACCAGGTCAGGTACTGAAAGTTTAGCTTCTAAAGTGGAAAGGATCTTTTTGACGGTCTGCCTGTAGTCTACCTTGGTAGGAGGACAGACAGGGTCATCCCAGAGTTGAAAGGGGGTAGCCCTGACTGCAATGCCTCACGTTCTTCCCTCAATGAATCCTGTAGTTCCTACCAGAAACCTAAACTCAGGCACGAAATTATACCTCTCAACTCTCCCTGATTTTCAGGGATGTCCCAGATTTTGACCCAAATTTCAGCTCTGCCCCTCTTAATCCATCCTAATACTGGAGGATTTTGGACAAAAGATGGTGAATTGTACTTAATAATAATAGAGTTATAGACTTATTTTACTTCAGAAACTAAATTCACATTCTGTCAATTTCTCAAGTTAGTAGCACTAATATTTTAAAAGTGTCCATGATTGTCTCTGATTTATTTATGAATTTGTCCCTGACTGATTGAGAGCTATGCTCCAAACCTTCAGAGGTGATCTCAGGAATGACCTACCTCTGGACCTTGGTCAGTATCAGTGTAGGTAATTTCTTCTTTGGTACTGATGTTGGTTAAGGCTCCCTGGGCACTACAAGTTCTGACTGCATTTTCAAGGAAAATGGGAAAAAATAAAATCAGAAAAAAACTGGAAGTATCATTCACAGGTGAAGAACATGCCGGAGTGCCCACACTCTGCTGTTATAGCTGTATTATTTCCTTTATGTATTTTGTCCTATTTTGAATTAATTTCTTCATGTTCTCCTACTACTCCAGTTTGATTTTATACTTCTGTGTTGAATTTTTCAATAAAAACTTTAAATGTTTTTGTAAATTATAACAATGTAGATTTCGGTCTCCAGACTTTTGTAGCTTGTTTAAATTTCTGTAACTCTCTAATCAGACCACATGCATGAGAAATACTTTGAATGGAAATATTTATGGGCTATTTGTTAACCTGATCTCCAAAATTCCTAATCAGCAGCAGTTTAAAAAAAACCCAATAAAAAGCCATTGAGAAAAATAAAATACAAATCATTGCACTGTTAAATTTCACTTCAGATGAAAATCATGTGATATTCAAATTACCAAGTAGTACTGATGAGAATGTGTACCACCGTGGGACATAAAACATAGCTGCATACTAAAGCCTATGTCATGATTTCACTGGTCTACACAGTGAGGGTAACATGACAACTTTCACAGCTTCAGGCTGAAGACAAAACAAAAGGTAAGGTGACAGTGAAGTGATTACTCTCGAAGAATCCTAACTCGTGTGCAGCAAGCTATCCATCTGGTTCAGAACATCTAAAGACCAAGTTCAGAGTGCCTGACAGTTTATTTTAAGTTGTACAGAAGTGAATTATATATTCAGAGAAGCAAAATACTGTAAAAATCTGAGCTTAGCTTTGGAAAGAGCTGTAAGGGTGAGCCCTGAAACAACTGTCTGTCCTTCCACCACAGGAACCCAAAAAATTTACCTCCAGTAGGTCACATTCCAAAATATTTTCATTTGCTCACTATAAAATGACCTTGTATGGAATGGAGGGCTGCTTACCCTTTTGGGTTTCAATTGACAGAGGTATCTTATACAAAAAAAAAAAAAAAAAACTCCACCCAAGGATCATTTACTGTGGTTCTTTCTCTCATCTTTTTACAACTGTGCTGTAACTGTCTACATTTGACTGTCAGTATCAATCTGTGTTTTTCATTTCTTTGTTTCCTTTCATTTTTATTTGTGGCCATAGCTGATAACTGCATTTTAGGGAATGTTTGAATAATAGACTTACAGAATTAGCTGAGTTTGGTTCTTCTTTTCAAACTAATAAGTGCAGTTCAGTGTTCAAGTTTGAGAAAGCTGACCCGTGATTATTATGTGTTACTTGGGTTGAGATAGTTTGTGTTGCATTCACCTCGTAATACTGTAGCTAGAATACAATCTGTTCATTTTTCTTTCCCAACTCAATGACTTTTCTCATCAAAAGACTGTATGCAATACAAAAATGTACGAACACCAGAAGAAATGTGTACTTTTATAGAAAACTGTACAGAAAAAATGCAAAATTGAATATTTACATAAAATCTGAAGAGTAGGATGAAAACTCTTTGCACTCAGTTTGATTAAAGGGAAAGACAACTCATTTGTAATAAGTGAGTTGTTTTGTTGTTCATTTGCATATGAAAAGTAAGCTTAAAATCCATGCTTTTGTTCAGACTCCAGGCTACCTTGTTTATTTCAGGTGTGATTCTGGCAATCTGTGATTGATGAGGCACTTTTAAATGCCATTGTTTTCTTAATGGCTCTGTAGTTGGACTAAGTGACCTAAACTAGTCTGCTACTCTTAGTAGCCTTCGTGATGTAACAGTTGAAGAGACAAATGTAGGAAAGAAAGGTGAAGCAGAAATAAGCTAGAGATAAAGCAAACTGAATAATTATTAAAGTATGCTTTTTCTATATGTGACATGTTTAGTGCTGGGTTACAAGGAGCGAAAAATCACTATTTGAAAAGGAAAAATATTTGGGTGGAGTTTTTTTTTTTTTTTTTTGTATAAGATACCTCTGTCAATTGAAACCCAAAAGGGTAAGCAGCCCTCCATTTCATACAAGGTCATTTTACAGTGAGCAAATGAAAATATTTTGGAATGTGACCTACTGGAGGTAAATTTTTTGGGTTCCTGTGGTGGAAGGACAGACAGTTGTTTCAGGGCTCACCCTTACAGCTCTTTCCAAAGCTAAGCTCAGATTTTTACAATATTTTGCTTCTCTGAATATATAATTCACTTCTGTACAACTTAAAAAAAAACTGGAGGAGGATCGTTATAAAAACAATCATCTGACTGCAACTGCAACCTCCAATCGTATTTCCATTGTGTGTTAGCCGCGTTTCATGACAAGATGACATCACAGGATTGTGCGGAAAAGATGCGCCTGTTTTTCTGGGAAAAAAGTTTTAAAATGGGCACACCTCTGAGCTCCGGCCTAAATCTGCCACTGCTGATGTCATTTTAGATGGACAGAGAAAAATACTTCATCATAAGTATTTTTCTCTGTCCATCTAAAATGACATCAGCATCTTTTCCGCACAATCCTGTGATGTCATCTTGTTATGAAACGCAGCTAACACACAATGGAAATACGATTGGAGGTTGCTGTTGCAGTCAGATAATTGTTTTTATAACGATCCTCCTCCAGTTGCATTTCTGTTGTAGATTAGGCGCGTAATGTTGGTCAGCTGTGATTGTATCGCTACCGGAGAGTCTAGTTTTTAACTAAGTACCAGAAAACAACTATCTGCTGTGCTAAGGTAATGTGCTAGTTTTTTTTTATTTTTATTGAAGCATACGCTCGGTACCAAAGAAAATTTGTAATAAGCCCAGTGCTGTAAGAAAGTTACAAACATCGGCAAGCATTTATTAGTCTCCAGTAAAGACGTTGGGTTACACGCCATTGTTATGCAGATATTCGTGGGACACCTCCTCCTGAGAGCTTCACTAGTTTTTGTTTCTGTTAATAAAAAAACTGCAGTCATAACCATGTGCAGTAAAAGAAGCAGACTGAGCTGTTAGAATAATGGGTTCTCCCGCCGTGATTTTGGGGGGGGGGGTAGTTCCAAAGGTACATGTGTTGTGGCGTTTTAGTAATGTAAAGTCATGCATTTAATTTCATGAGCTTAGTGAAAGCAGTGTTTCAAAACACAGCACGATTTTGCAGTTACTCTTGCATGTAAATATGCTGAGCTTGATCTAGCGATAAAATACACCAGCTCTTTCTACAGACAATACGATCATTTAGGATTTCACACTTGCCCACACAGTTACTCTAGATGATTTTCATGCAGTAGTGATGGACTTTCTTTGCATCTGTAAGCTGCTGTTGCATATAGAGAGTTATAAGACCGCATGAAGTGAAACACGATTACACAAGCATTTCAAGATTTGCTGTTTTAACACCTGCTATGAGTTACTGTTCTGTATGCTAATATTGAGTCCGTTAATTAAACTGTGCATGTCCCTACAAGCCATGTTTTACTGTAAACCCTTAAGTTTGTTTAATGCTTAATTATCTGGTTTACTTTATTATTTGTTTTTCCTGTTTGCTAGTCAGTTTAATGTACATATAGAGGTGTGATTTTCTATGACACTGAAATATTTTTATTTATTTTAGCTTGCCACCTAGGTTGGAACACTACTCTCTGCACACCACTCTTACTCAGCCTGGAGAAGATTAAAAAAATGGAATTTATTATAATCAGCTGTTTAGTTAACAATAAAGATACCTCAGGAAATTGCGTACTACTGTTATCCATGTATATCTGGAGTAAAATTCTGCAAGGCAGTACAGATGACAGATGCCTAGAAACTATAATATTTAGATAATACATGATTAGTTGGGGTGCAGATTATGAACTTGTGGCCAGGGAACTTTGCTTTGTTGATACCAATATCGAGAAAGTAAATTGTGTAATGTCAACAGTGCTATGATTTTTTCACCCCTCTGATAATTCCAAGCAGAATTATAATATGACAAAGGTCACTCACTTTTTAATGGGTCTGAACAATTGTTTCGGAGTGTGTGTGTGTGTGTGTGTGTGTGTGTGTGTGTGTGTGTGTGTGTGTGTGTGTGTGTATATATATATATATAGTTCCCAGAATATATTTGGGTGTACACTGCAATATTTTTGGGAAGGTGATAACAATGAGTTGAAAGCCTTCTGGAAGTTAAATGATGTATTGATACGTCATTGTGTTTTGATGTGAGTAAATACAATCGTGTTGTCAGCTGATTGTTGAGTTACTGGCTATTTGGGGGTTGGGGCACACGTAATGTGAGAAAGTAATAACCCACTGCAGTGGGAGATCATAGAATATGCATTTCAAATTTATGAATTTAATAGTTCTGTTGTGCATGACAATTTACTTGGCATCAACACATGATTACACTGCATCTGGAATAATATATCCCAAGATCTGTCACAGGAACTGCAAAACTAAGACCTTTCAAGTTAAAGAATAATGTTTGTTGCAATTAGTGTGGAAACACAGTGGGATTTATGGAGTTGTGCTATAATTATATTAGACTGGCTGAATTTACAATGGAACTAATGAAGCAAACATGCAAAACTTAGATTGCAGCTGGCATTATAGGGTAAAATGCCTTTTACTTATGAAGCAATGGCTTCTGCACTCATAGAATTCACTAAGTAATGCATCTGCCACAGCTTGTATTACAAGTTAATAGAGCTAAGGCATAAAATGATTGGTTTGCTTAGAGCAGAATGCCTGTATAAGGAACCTGATGTACCAGGGTAATGACTGCTTTGTAATTCAATCCAGAGAATAATGTACCTGTGGTTGAAAACTCTGCTGTTTTATGTTTTATCTCTGTCATTTCATTTCTTGTGTTCAAATTTGCAGTCTGTGACATAGGTTCATAGGTAGGTACTAGGCTGTCTGCCCAAGGGCATTTATAAGCCTAGCCAGAGTGCGTCAGTTTCTGCCACCCATTGATTAATTAACTGAGCCTCTGTCAAGAAGAGCCAATGAAGTGATCCCAGGGGTGTATTTTGTGTTACGCATCCACTCGTGAAGGTTTCTCTTGAAGAGTGTTAGTGAGGGACTCTGCCTAATGTAGTTAGGAATTTTGTTCCAAAGCATGGGGAGTCTCTGTGACAGGAATCTATCCCTCCAGCATGTTCTATTTATTGTTGTGGCGAGGTTTAGCTCACTAGAGCGAGTGGCTCGCAGTGACTTGGATTTCTTTAGGTGGAGCATGTCCATCAATTCTGAGTTGGACATGGCTTTGTAAGTCAGGCAGAGATCACCTCTGAGTAAGTGATATGCCACTGAGTACAGCCGGAGTTTTTCCAGCCGGGCTGCATAGGACATATGTTTGAGACCAGTAATCCTCTTGGTGAGATAATTTTGTGGTCTTTCCAGCTGTTGGAAGTGTCTTGTGAGGTACATCCCAAATGGGGCATTGTACTCTATGATGGGTCTGATGAGTGACGAGTAGAGGGGCACTATAACCTCTATTTCTAGATGCGAACCCTTTAGTAATTAGATGGGCTACATAGAAGGATTTCCTAACTACTCTGGCAATATGATTGTCAAAGCAGAGATTACTGTCTACCTGGGTCCCCAGATCTCTTATTACCGCTTCTGTATTAAGGGGGCTGCCACCTATGTGGTAATTTGTGGGTGTTTTGTTTTTCCCAAATGGGATGACTATGCATTTTTTGGCATTTAGCTTGAGACCATGACATTGACACCCAATTGTAAAGCATTATGAGGGAAATCCTGGGTTGCTTTTCTGAATTTACTGTGAATGGCTTACACGTTGTCTGACAGGCCTGCTTATCTTGAAGATACAGAAAAAGATTTCACAGCCTCGATGACAGAAATGATAAAGTGCAAAACAAGCACCAAAGTGCTACTGTAGTAACTTCGGTAAGCATGTTTAGTGCATTTGGGTTTTGTTAATCCTCTTGTAAGGGACGCATTACATATGAATTGAATATCTCTGTGGTGCTGTTGGTCCTTTTTCACCTTGACTTCTCAAAGGTATGTGAAATTGTCAGTCAGTAACTCTCTTGATCAAACTGTTGAGGCTGTCTGACAACCTCACTGTGGTCCTTTGGCTACTTTGAAGGTGAATATTGGGCTATAAGATGAGACTATTATCTTCACCTCCTAGTTAGTCCATCTGTGTGCCCACAAGGTTCTGTGCATGGCTCAGTCTGGCTTTCATGGTAGTGATGGCATGTACCAGCCTTGCTCACTTATCTTGTGGTAATCTTCTATTCAAAGCTTCTCAGAGGCATACCATCCAGTACCAGTGTTTTTATGGTGGATTACACCAGAATAGCAGCATCATTTGCTTTTGAATGTTATCTTGCATGCTTTGTATTCGCTAACTAAACTTTTTTTGTTAGGGGTCGCCACAGCAGATCATCTGTTTCCATTTTTCCCTGTCCTCTGCATCCTGCTCTGTCACACCAACCACCTGCATGTCCTCTCTCACCACATCCATAAACCTTATCTTAGGCCTTCCTCTTTTCCTCTTATCTGGCAGCTCCACCATTAGAATCCTTCTCCAATATAACCAGCATCCCTCCTCAGCACATCTGCAAAGCAATGCAATTGTGCCTCTCTAGTTTGTTTCCAAACCATCCACAGACAAACAAGTTTGTAAAGTAATGGCAACATGGCAAAGCAAAGAACAGATAAATTGTGAAGTGTTTTGCATGCGTTCTTCAGCATAATGACAACATGCTGTTGTGACCATTACCTAAGTCAGCAGTACTTGACATTGTTTTATGTACATTAGATACAGAAGCAGTTAGTTCTTGTATTGACATGAGCTGAAGTATATTAGGAAAAAGTGCTGCCATGTCTTCTGGAGCCAAGGAAGAACTACATCAAGAGTCTCTCTTCAAAATTTTCAGAAAGGCCATAAAACACGGGGAAGGTTCAGTCTCTGAGGGTAAGTCTTTGTGGGTGAGAGTAGTGCCAAAGTACAGGATAATGTCCTATTCTCTGGATGATTATATTAGACGTGATGTCAGAGCTTCTTAAGGTAATCTTTTCACAACCACCAAACCTAGTGTCCCGCTTTCAACCAGTAGTCAACTAACCTGACTGTACCCCTACTTTGCAAATTCCTGGATCCGCCACTGATCAGGGTGGTGAAAACATTGTCCATAAAACAAAATCATGCTACCCACAGCAGCCCCTTTTAATATTAAGGCCATTTTTGTATATAACAAATTGGAAAATAATAACAACCACGTACTTTGCTATAGAGACATTAGTAATACAAGAACGTTCAAGAGATGTTGAAAAGCATATGGCTTTTTCAGTTTTTTTTTTTTTTTTGTGTGGATCACCTTTAACTGATATGGCGGATATGACCAGGAATAAAGAGAGCTTATCGGGTATAAGACAATTCTGGTAAATGCCCCCTTCACTGTTATCTGAAAGTATAATTTGTAGACATGTGTCATAATAAAACCTTACAATAGTGATCCCTCTTGACATAGAATATACACAACAATTTTATCTCATCTGAATATTAGGACTTCCTGTTAATAACTGAATGGGAGAAAACTTCTAAAATAAGTTTACTGCCATGTAATACAAAAATGAACAATGAAAATATAGTGACATGATTGTCTTGAAAAACAAAAAAAAAAAACAATAAACAAGTCAATTTTTTCAGTATATAGTTTATCATAGAAAGACTGCAATCGTTTGTTCATAGAAAATTATACAAATCTTGATAATTTCCCACCAAAAACTCAGCATATGTTAAGAAGTGTATTGCAAGCATCCTGACCAGAATACCACACAGCTTATCTGTACAGTACAAGCATCCTTATATTTATATTGTTTTTCAGTTACAGCAGTAGCATTTGTGTTTTACAGTTTCTGCAGTAGCTCTCGGCATGCTCTAATTCAGAAAGATTAGAAACTATATCATAGCTAATGTATTGTACAGTTTATCTACGAATGACTGTCACAAATGTGAAAACTTCACATTCGTTAACTAACATGAATAACTTTAAAATGGAATATAAGGCACTGTAGCAAAACGTTCATCAGTTTTGATTTAATAAGCAAAACAGAATCAGTTTTCATATTTCATAACTAATTTGAACTATTTAAATGAAAGAGAACAATGAAGGTGTACATTTATATTAGCATTCAGTGGTCGGCAAAAGGAGTGTAAATTTTTATTCACATGATCTATATATTTTTTCTGCAAATGGGCAAAATGTGAAAAAAAAAACATTTCCATACATTAGCAGCCATAGAACAGATAGCAAGTTAGTATGTTTTTCAAAACTGTTCAGCTTCTGAACAGAAAATCAAGGATATTGGGAGTTCAGTTGACAATTAGGAAGGAAATTGCAATAGAAAAATCACTTACTTGCTTGTTTCACACATTCACAAGACCTTTTACAGTATTAAAAATTCTAACATTTCACTCTTGCAAAATGCAAACAAGTCAGACAAATGGAATGTGTAGAGACCTAAGATTGAGTAGAATTTATTTTTTATTTGTAGTCCACAGGATTGTACTTGCATCTCTCTAAAGGATTTGTCATAAATATACTGTACAACACATGTTCACAGTACAAAAAAAGTCATATTCCATTCCTTGATCCTATGGGTCTGTATTATAGCATCAATGTTTCAAAACTTCGAATGCTATAATATAGACCCGTTTTTGTCGAAAACACAAAATAGCAAAGCCCCAGAACTTCGAAATCTTACCTAGGGTAAGATTTTGGTTGTCCGTTCCATGGCTTCGCTATTTACTCTACTGTGGTGGGAAGGTTACAGACCAGGTAAGTATGTTAACGGAGGTTATGGACTGGGTTAAGGTAAGTGTGGGAACAGATCAGGGTAAGGTGAGTATGCGATAGTTAGGGACATTAGGGTTAGGCAGTGGGTAAGGTCAGTGTGCGATAGGGACTTTAGGGTTAAAGAGCTGGTAAGGTGAGTGTGTGGTAGTTAGGGGCTTTAGGGTTGGGGAGCGGGTAAGGTGCATGTGCGGTAATTAGGGACTTTAGTGTTAGGGTTGGGTTAAGGTAAGTGGATAGATAGTAGTGTAGGGTTAGAATTATGGTTTTATTAAGTGTATGTGTGTGGTTTATTTAAGTTGGTGTGCTTGTGTTGTGTGTATGTGTTTCAGAACAGCAAATTTTTTTCCCCTGGGAATATGTTTGATATTTTGTGGTTTAGATATTTTAGGTAGAATGAAATAGCGTTCGCTATTTTCATCGTACGATAGGGAATATAAACACGATCCTATTGTCTACAAGTTTACACAAAGCTGCTACAAATCTTACCACAAAACAATATAACAGCAGGAAAAAGACTTTCAGTGAATGTTACATGTATGGTGACTGGGCAGGTTGTCAGGATTGCAAATGACAGTTGTGCCACCCCTTAAAGTCTACCAACAATCTGACTTTCCAAGAATCACAGTCTAAATGTGGCAGATCAGATCTGGGATCAAAAATAGATTTTCTCTTTGTAATAAAGGTAAGCAGTTTATCTTCATTTCAAGAAAATGAACTCCCCTAACTATTTGAACTACTTCGGCCCCAACAACCATAACTTTCTAGTAATACCTCCCACATAACAAATCTCTCACACCCTGGAAGAGCAGAAACACCTTCAGATCTCTCAGGAATGAATGAAATTCATTTGTTAAGATGTAGACACGCACTCTGATCTGGTACTTGGGATGAGTCAGTCTGAGTGATGTTAGGATCCAAGGTTAGAAAGGAAGGTTCTGTGAAACAAAACAAGATTCTGTTAAATGTTGTTTAGTGAGTACAACTCTTTATGAAGCTTATGATTTGAAAACAGAACACAATATTTTAGCATCAGACAACTTTAAAACACCTTCAGCCACAGTGGCAGAACATTTGCAAATATTACTAATCTGTTCTATTGTTGCTTTGCTATACTTGAAAATGTCAAAAATGTTTTGAAAAAAAATGTTAGCAAAATGAATTCTGTACTACTCCCTGTACTGAGTTGTAAATGTAGATCAAAGAGTGTGTGTGCACCTTTAAGAACCATTGCACTTTGTGGGCATGTGCATGTAAGTACTGAGCACGTGCATGCAAGTGTGCCATTTTGAATGAGCAGCCAGAGTGAAAGCATGTATGTGTGTGTGTAGTAGTCAGTCAGTTGGTTCATTTAAGTTTTATGTTCCTGTCATCCATCCTGATATGTTTGTGTATAATAAACAGCTTAAATGAACACCCGAGCCTCATTAGTCTTATTTGAATATACAAGGCGAGCGACATGGTGTCAGAAGTAAAACATCTTCAAAACCATGAAGCACATAGTTACAATATGAGGAATATACAGAAGTGCATCATCTGGTGCTCAAATGACTCGCAAACTGCTCAGAAAGACATTTCCAGGTACTAGAACTCATTTAAATGATTTTTTTTTACTTGAAGAATATAAAACAAAGCATTCAGAATAAATTTCTGATTAAACCAAATTTTCAGAACTATGGCATTTTGATAAAATGACTCAAAATACTTAAGAAAACACTTAAAATAATTTCCAAATTGCATTAAATGTATAAAAAAGAGAAAACTGCTGTATTTTTTTCACAACTCGCTTCTTTTTCACATTAACTGAAGCTATTCAAATTGTATTTGAAGTGTATGAAGTGTGCAATGTGTTTGCAGTGTGTGCAGTATTACAGTGTAGTCATTTCGCAGATAACAGTCATTTTAAAGAGATTATTGTGCAATTGAATATAATTATAAGTACCTAATATATGTGTTTGAAACTTACTTGGCACGGTAGAGGGATTTCACAGACCTGCTCCATTTGTGTTTGATAATAACATTGCTGCAAACTGAAGAGTGTTTGAGCAAGAATGTGATATTTTCATACAAGCTGCTTTTTCTGATAAAGACACACATACAAAAGCATTTATACTGCTTAATTGTGCTGGTTCAGAGGCCACTGAGAGCTTTCATTTGTGTATTCACCTTCTGTGTATGCAGGGGAGGGGGAAGACCGCTATATTGTGGTACAGGCTGAAATGGGAGAGGAACCTGAGTGCTTAAAATGTAAATTTAGAGAAATGTGCAACACCCAAATGAATATTACAATGGAAAGGCACATATTTTGCACAAGATATCAAAAGCCTGGTGAAACGTTTGCAGCGTATACAATTGACTTGAGAAATAAGGTGACAACGTGCAGATTTGGTGATCTAAGAGATGAGTTCATAAATGACAGGCTTGTGTGTGGTTTTAATAATGATGCAGTGAGAAAGATTTTGCTTTGAGGCAGTGATTTAACTTTGAGCAAAGCCATAGGATTTCTTAAACATATGAGTTTACAGAAAAGCACATGAATATGCTTACAAATGAGAAAAGCATGCTTGCTGTGCCTTCCAGTGCTAATGTTAATAGTGTACAGTACAAAGTTAAAAGATACAGGCCAAAGGGTATGGTTGCTACAGCAGAAAACAAAGCAGCTGTAGTAAACCCCAAGGCACACTCAGTAAAGCCGAGGGGTGACTCAGCAAAACCCATGGCAAACCTAATACTCAACTGTTGTAATTGTGGTGGAAACCATGAACCCAAATGAGAAAAGTGCTTAGCTTTTGGTCAGTTTTGTAAATCTAAACAGGCGCATTCTTTTACTAAAAGAGAGCATTCAAAGAAGCAAATCGATCAAATAGAAAACTGCAGCGCTACTTTTTATGTTTATGGTGTGTCTGTGCTTGATGAAAAAGTCAACGCAGTAGATTTGCTGGCAAAGAGCAAAGTATTTTGTACTGTTCAGTTTAATGGGAGACCTGTAGAGCTCAATGCAGATACCGGTTCAAAGTGCAATGTTATGTCAGCAGAAATGTTTGCTAGAGTAAAAGCTAGTGTAAAGCTTGATTTGGCAAAATGTGTGAAGCTTGTTGCTTATGGTGGTTAAGAAATTCAAACCAAAGGCTCCGTAGTGCTTTCATGTGATTCTGCTGGGGACAGCTGTGACTTGCAGTTTTACATAGTCAAGAGACACATGCAGTCTTTGTTAGGCCTCAAAGACAGTTTGAAAATGAGACTGCTTTCATTTAATAATCAAGTCCACCATGTAAGCACATGTAACAGCTCATATTTCACACAGAATATTTTTTCTGACTATGCTGCTATTTTTGAAGACAAGCTTGGCAAACTCTCAGTTGTGTACCCCATAAATTTAGACCACGAGTTAAGCCCAGTTTTCAGACCAGCAGGGAAACTTCCAGTAGCCATGCAGGGCAGAGTCAAAGCTGAGCTAGACAGAATGGCGCATCTAAGAGTAATTTGTCCAGTAGAAGAACCAACTGAATGGGTATCCTCCATGGTGGTAGCTCATAAGAAAGGCTCAGATGATATTAGAATAGGTATTGATCCAAGAGATTTAAACAAAGTGCCTTAAACAACCTCATCACCCAGTGCGTACAAAGAAGTTGCTGCTCTCATGCCAAATGCCACAGTTTTTTTCTGTCTTAGATGCAAAAAGTTCATTTTGGCAAATTTTTTTCATTGCTAACCACTTTCAGTATGCCATTTGGAATGTACAGACTTTTGAGAATGGCATTTGGAATAAATTCTGCTAGTGAAGCTTTTCAATGTGCAATGGAACATTTTTTTTTCTGGCTATCCATGTGCTATTATTATAGTGGATGATATTCCTGTAGAAGGCAATTGTGAAATTGAACATGATAGAAATCTCAGGAAAGTTCTAGATCGTGCTCGTGAAGTGAATCTTAAGCTGAATCCTCAGAAATGTAAATTTAGGCTGAAAGAAGTTACTTGTGTGGGTCACTTGTTTACCAGTTCAGCCTTACGACCAGATCCATCCAAGCAAACAGCAATTCTTGGGATGCCAGCTCCAGACAATGTCACATCTTTATAACGTTTTCTTGGCATGGTCAACTACTTGGGCAAGTTCATTCCTGATTTAAGTGAACTTTCAGCACCGCTAAGAGAGTTGACATGCAAAAATGTAACTTGGTCCTGGTTAGAACACCACCAAAGAGCATTCGATATCCTTAAACAGAAAATTGGCAGTCCACCCACTTTGACTTATTATGATGTTCACAAACCTGTAACTCTTTCCTGTGATTCTGCAAAATTTGGTCTTGGTGCAGTCATTAATCAAGAGGGCAGACCAGGAGCCTATGCATCGAGAACTCTAACCTAAACTGAGATGCAGTATGCCCAAACTCAAAAAGAGCTTTTGGCAATAGTGTTTGCTTGTTTGAAGTTCCCTGATTATATTTTTGGCCGACCTATCCAAACAAAGACTGATCGCCAACCTCTGGTTACTATTTTGAAAAAGCCAATGCACACAGCTCCAGCTAGAATGCAGTGCATGATGCTAAAATTACAAAAGTACAATTTCAATATAGTTTACACAAAAGGCAAACTTACACTGTGTGTGTGGGGGGATAGCTCACTCTCACTCTGTGTGTGGAGGGGATCACTCGCTCTCACTCGTGTGTGTGTGTGTGTGTGTGTGTGTGTGTGTGTGTGTGTGTGTCTGTGTGTGTGTGTGTGTGTGTCCACTCTTAAGGGCAGAGTTTGACTTCCATCTCACTTTTCCGTTGCACTCCGAGCTTTCACACCGTCCCATAAGAAGTTTCACTTCAAAAATGTCAGACTCTTAAAATGATTTAATTTACTGCTAACATTTTAAAAGAATTACAGCAGATTGTAATGGTAAGGCACTAAATAAGTCTCTCAACTGAAGGGCTTTGGTGCCTTTCAAGCCCTGCTGAAGAAAAAAAAAATTCTCAGAGTCTCTGAAAAGTGTTGTCCCTCGCCAACTCCAGTACCAGTTCTCTGAACAGATGCAATCAAATCTGCAGTTTCTGTTCTGCTAGAATGAATTTTATGAACATATTATATTTTTTCACCAAATCTCTACATCCTATTACCCAACGTGCCTTCACTCAAGTACAACAGAGATGCAGGTGGAGAAGCAGTTCAGGATCTTCATGCAGATCACCTGACTGCAACCCCCAATCACATCTCTGAAGTGTGGTACGTTGAAATGGAAAATATGTGCCATTTTGGCAGTATATTTTCAGATTTCAAAAAAAAAAATAATAATAACAGTGCCATGCATTTCTGTTTTTACAGCTGTACTTTACTGCCAGAAACTGCATATCACTTGGCTGGGGCAGACTGCCAAGAAAATCTTTATTTCCAACTTGCTTTTTAACTAAATAGAGTCAGGTAAATAAAGTGGTTTTCTTCTTTTAAAAATATGATACATATGCCGTATGTAGGCATGTATCATATTTTAAAGGTTGTTAATAAAGGTGCATTACCCGTATATGTCTGTAACATGTGTGTGTTGGCAACTTTTCTTGGAACGTGAAGGTGCCACACCTTGCCTCCTTGATACAGTGGCTCTAGACAGTTCAACAGTTCTTTAAACAGTTGATCAGTTCTCTACCAAAACTGTGAAATGTTTAGAATCACTTTATCAAGCAGGTGTGAGCATCAAATGCACATCGAGGTGGAATTCTGTAGGGCACAGTGACTTCTGCCCAGATTTCAGTGGATTTATGTTAGGGAAAGGTGGTATGGAGGTCATCCAGCTCAGCACATATGTGTCCTACCGACCAACCCACCTTTCACTCAACAATGGAGGGACAGCTCAGGATCTTCATATAGATCACCTGACTGCAACCTCAAATCCTCTCTTTGATGTGTGATTCACCATAAGCAAAGTGATGATAAGTTGGGTTGTATTGAGGATTGATAACCCACCAGATGCGGGTTTTCTCAGATCACAAAATAACATATATGTATAAATCTAATAGTGCTCTGTCACTGGGTGCAGCTAAATATAGTGACCATTACCTGCCATTTTTTATAAGGCTGCAGCACATTCCCTAATATTCACAAAGTATATGAAACCCCCTTTGATATGAAGGCACCAACCGCCACTGCCCATGTTATATACATAGATGCCCCATGTGTTGCAGCTGTGAATAAGACAGTTCAATCTAACCTGCTCTCAAAGTGAAATGTATGCATGATGTCACAGACAAACATGCATTCCGTGTCAGTCATGGCATGTTTGCATATTAAAGCTCCGGCATCCACCTAGTCAATCACAAAGGCCATGCCCATTTCTGCGTGAGCCTAAGTGTGGGTTAGTGAGCCTCAAAAAAAAAAAAGCCGAAATATTGTACTTATAAACTTAAAAGTTGTTAAATACAAGGTTTTACATTAGCCTGCATTGTCTTAAGGATATGACATCTGGAACCCAGATGTCTGCCATTATTGTGTGAAACCAAACATTTTATTCGGAACAGGCCAAAATTTGAGGCAAAACTGTGGACATTGCAGAAGTACGGCAGCATCGGACTTCTAAACCTCAAAATAACGAACGTACCTCCTGACAGGAGTAGAATTGAGCGAGAGATACTAAGAGCACACCGTTAAAAACTCGACTTGGCCTGACAGCGACCTTGGCACTTGTATATCCCAGGTCCAATACTGCAGAACAAACACAAATGGCACCACCATGAATGAACGTCAAATATAAACAGTTAAAAGCTTCTTTTAATATCCAACAGACACACCACGATAAAACCGATAAAAAGTCCCCCTGAGTATACAAAGTATGCAAACGATAAGCGCTTTCGGATTCTTCCTTCTTCAGATCGTATAACAGGAAGGGGAAACTCTTACTCAAAAAGATGAAAAAAGCCACTCAGATGTTTTTTTCAGGACAACGCCCTTACTCAAGTCCAATGAGCTATAAACCAATCAAAATGACCAAAAGGAAGACACTCCTTTATCTTATCCAATCGTTAATCTCCTATTCTTTAACACTGGTCTCAGTGGAACTACCACATTTAATCCTGGCGGTTTATCCACTCTTAAATTGATGATCCACTTTACTTTGTTCCTTTCAGTATTATTACAGATGTCCATGTCCCCTTGTTACAGATCTAACAATGGGCCTTGAAAATGACTCCCTAGTACAGCCTCAGGCATATTCTACCAGTGTAGTACCTCGCAGTTAGCTCTGTGCAGCTTTGGGCGTGCCCTTAGTGATTGGCAGGGGATATAGAAGAAGATTAACAGGTATGTAATTTATTTGTGGCTCAATGCTACCCAACTTGACGGTTTCAGACAGTGTTTAAGTGCTACAGTACTTATGTGACCGAGTGTTTGGACAACTATCTTGATATGAGAAGCAAAACACCCATTTCCTTTTAAAAAGTAAATAATGTGGGAAGAAATATTCAGGGAATTGTTATGGCTAGGCTTGTATAGGCCCTAGGGCCGATAGCCTAGTACCAACCTGTGAACCTATGAAATACATTTTTACTTTTTTTATTTCAGTGACATGGGGACTTGTGAGTGAAAACACTAATCACTGGTAAAGTATCCATGATGTGACATGGAAATTAGCATGCCTGTCAGTCTTCCTCGATGTGCACGAATGACTGAATGAATATCCATACTGATGCTGCCTCCGCACAAATGGAGGCGTGTGAATATTCATGCGGATGCTGCCTCCCCATGTCTTTTGGCGTGTTTGGGGCAGGAATTAGAAAAATACGTAAAACACTTTTTATTTATTTTATTTTACATTTGTTAACCGGGAAATTCCGACTGGACCAGGTCCATTTTCAGCAGAGGCCTGGGGAGAAAAGCTCCGGCATCTAGTTATACAAAACAGTATAGCAAGTGTAATACACAAATAAGAATTAGTAAACAGGTTACAACATATATGATGAACATAATACAAGAAGAAATTACTAAAACCACTCCAAATAAATGATGGTATAGAAATGAGTAAAATGACAATGTCAGTTATACATCAAGTAAATTCTAAAGTTAAAAGCTCAACTTTTCAAATGAACAAGCATGCATTTGATCAGAGATGGAGCGGGTGATCAGAGAGCAAATTGGGGCATTGATAGCAGTGTGGGTAAGGTTATGTGATACAACGGCATAACCAGGTACTAAGGAGATGTGATTTGAGGGAGTTTTTTAACATACAGGTGAAGGGGGCAGTGGCCATGGAATGGGGTAGAGAGTTCCAATTTCTGGCAATGGTGTGGGAGTAGAGTGCTTTCCATGCATTATTATTAGCCTTGGTGAAGGAGAGGAGAGATTTTTCACTAGATCTAGGGTACCGGTTTACAGTGTAGACAGTAAGTAGATTGGATATTGAGGGTTTTTTTTCAGGATATTTGAGAATATTGTAGGCTGTACCCAGCTGGTGACAGTTAAGTAGCTGTGGTAGCTCAAGCCATTTTAGCCTCACAGCAAGACGTTCTTGTGTTCGATTCTCAGCTAGAGTGTCTTCTGCATGGAGGCATACATGAATGGGTGTGCCTTCGTTGAAGGTTGTGCGTCAGGGCTGGCAACTCGGTATGTAAAATTCCACTGCCAATCATTAGCTGACCGGAGTTCCGCTGTGGCGACCCCTAACCGGGATAAGCCGAAAAGAACAGTGCAGTACAGTAATGGGTTCTATAGGTTGAGTTAGTAGCAAAGTTGGCTGGCTATTTCATTGTAGCACCATTCTAGTTTGTCTAGGTCACACTTTCTGATTTGGGTAGAGATTGGTGCTGCATATAATAGAGTTGAGAGGAGGTGGCTTTGTGCAAGAGTGACTCTAGCTTTTCAAACATGGAACAGTGAGATACATGGAGTTTAAAGGTGAAAATGAGCAGCATCCCTCATAATGAAGGCAGATCCTGCCTTTCGTACTTGGTCAACTTTTTTGAAACAGTCACTAAGGCCATCGATGAGGGTAAGGCAGTTCACACAGCCTACCTTGACCTTGCAAAAGCCTTTGACACAATACCCCACTCGGGCATCATAGACAAACTCACCAGCTTAAATGTAAACCCATATGTGACGAGATGGGTTGCAAACTGGCTCAAGGACAGAACCCACAAGGTCAGAGTTGCTGGAGCTATGTCAGACTCTAAGCCAGTCGCAAGCGGTGTCCCACAGGACTCAGTCCTGGGACCCCTCTTGTTCTGCATTTATTTTTCCGAGGTACAGGCAAACATAGGAGGATTGTGGCTGACAAAGTTCGCAGATGACTGCAAACTGGGCGCCATAATTGATACTCCAGCGGACACAAACATCCTTCAGAGAGGCCTCATAGAAATGGATAATTGGTGCCAGAGCCATGGCCTTAAGCTGAACGCCAAAAAATGTATAGTCATACCCTTTGGGAAAAACAAGGTACCCACAAATTACCACATAGGTGGTAATCCATTAAGTACGGAAGAGGTAAACAGGGACCTAGGGACCCAGGTTGACAGTAACCTCTCATTTGACACTCACATTGCCAAACTGGTTAGGAAGACCTTCTATATTGCCCACCTTATCATGAAGGGTTTCACATCTAGATCAAGAGAGGTCATTGTGCCCCTGTACTCTTCTCTTATCAGGCCAATGATTGAGTACAATGCCCCATTTGGGATGTATCTTACCCGACACCTGCAGCAGTTGGAAAGACCCCAAAAGTTTCTCACCAAGAAGATAAAGGGTCTTAAACATATGTCATATGCTGCCCGACTGAAAAAACTCCAGCTCCATTCAGTCGCATACCGCCTACTCAGAGGTGACCTGTGCCTGACGTACAAGGCCATGTCCAATCTGGAATTAATGGACATGCTCCACCTCAGAAAATCCAAATCCATCAGAGCCACGAGAGCAAGAGACTTAAACCTCAACACAGAAATAAATAGGACGTGCTGGAGGGACAGATTCATAACCCAGAGACTCCCTACACTATGGAACAGAATCCCAGTCCATGTTAGGCAGAGCCCCTCACTAAGTCTATTCAAGAGAAATCTTGACGAGTGGATGGGAGATCGTAGGTTTACCCCGGGGGGGGGGTCATCTCTGTGTCAATACTAGACAGAGGCACAGTAAACTAAACCCTAAATGGGCGTAGTATTCTCATCCTAAGGGGTGGTGAAAGCCACACGCACTCTGGCTAGGCTTATAAATGCCCTAGGGCAGATAGCCTAGTATGAACCTATGAACCTAAGTACAGTTGAGAGGAATGAATAACAATGATTAAGCTAATATTTTAAAAAGATTTGAGAGGTATGATGTCAGTATATTACATCGGATGTCGGTATATTACACTGGACATGGACAGCCCTAGAAGAATGTTGTTACATTGTCTGTTACAATCTGCCTTGGACTTGGCAGTTAGTGGTTAAAGTGGATACCGTGGCTGTTAATTGCCACTACACAGCACACCGCTCACCTGTTAGATATTCTTTGTGCAGAATGTCCAGAATCTTGCCTCGTATTTTTGGTCTGTTCCTCATATAAATTTTGGTTTTCTAGATTTTGGTGGTAAATTAGTGAGGACTGAATTCACTAAATGTCAGACATTAGAGTTACATACTTCATATCCTTCAGAAAATGCACGGAAAATATAAGACCTTTTATTCTAGGAAGTTTCTACGTTTATGCGAGCAGTATTTAATATTTTTGGGCCTTTGAACCCCCCATTATTTTTTACTTTATCCACATTTTTGCGCTAAGATCAATGGGGCGGTGAAAGCTGACACACTCTGGCTAAAATGCCCTCGGGCAGATAGCCTAGTACCTACCTAAGCCAAGAAGCTGAGAGCTATGAAAAGGACTTACCTGGCAGCGGTAGAGCAGTGACGCTGTAGGAATCCTGCGCCTCAAGGGGTAGTGTTAGATGTAATACCCCTTATGATCATGCTGAAATGACCGAGGACAGAGCCCCCGTAGTGCTGATCATCACTGTGCGGTGGTTCGCCTGAGAAATTAAAGATACGGTCCAAACTATTCACTCTCCTGAGGGTACTGGGCATCTCCTTACTTAATCTGATCGTAGGACTCTCCTCGCCACCGGGATTCAAACCGCAGACCCTTCTCCCAACATTGGATCCTTCTGTCTCCGTCTGTGCTGCGGGGGTCGGCATGTCCAGGCTTGCAGTTGTCCTTAGAGCAGTGGGAGGAGGGTAGATGTCAGAAATTCCCGTAAATACTGACCCGGTGAGCTGGGAGGTACGTAGAGTATTTGGTACCTGGTTTGAACACTGAGGGATGACGGCGTGGGTGCTGTAAGACCCCTGAGGGCAGGAAGGTTCATATGACCCTCTATTAAAAGCAAATAAATAATTAGTAGTGCGAATAAACGTCAGTCTTTTTCTGTTGTCTTCGTGTGGCGGTTACAGTATAAATCCTTCCCAGGTCTGCAGTCAGGCTGGTGGTTTAACACAAATTAGCAACCTTCGTGTCCTGAGTGTTTATACAATCCCGAGTCCGGATTTAGTGACCTGCCTGATGCATGCAGCAGGGTGTACACTCGAACATCTACATTTATGGTAGGTACAAAACTGTACTTTTTGAGCAGAAAGGGGCGGAAAGCTAGTGTCACAAAAGAAACAGTGACAGTATGCTAAATTAAATTTCTTGTGGGCAGGCAATTTACTGCGCCAACCCGCTGCTCTCTTATATCTACCTACCTTTCCTGCTCCACCCTGAAAAGGTTTTGCATATGATGCTGTCTTAAAATGCTGTTTATCTAATATCAGTGGCCAATAGTTGTTAATCGCACTACTTCATCAAAATGACATTGTTATATGATAACGTTGAACTTGACCATTTGGACCATCCTGTAGCCTTTCTCACATATCTGCATTAGTACCATTAATTATTTTTGTCCATCTCTGCTACCTTGAAAGTTTATTAAATGAATGTCCAGATTTTTCCCCTCATACTCTTTGTCTGTTCCTTATAAAATTTGTGTTTTTTTCCGGCAAATCCCTAAATAATGACATGTATCTGAATGTGATGCTTTATGTGCTTTAGAAAACGCATGCTAATACTTATTTATTCACATTTCTTAACCGGGTTAGTCTAGCTGGGCTTTTGACCCATTTTCAGTGGAGACCCAGGGAGAAAAGCTCCAAGAAAATACAGTAACAAAACATAGAACTATTGACTTGTAAAGTGTTAATAAAAACATATAACACAGTGGCGGATCCAGGAATTTGCAAAGGGGGGGGGGGCGCAGTCTGGTTAGTTGACTACTGGGTGAAAGCGGGAAAGTGAGACACTGGGTTTGGTGGTTGTGAAAAGATTAGCTTAAGAAGGTCTGGCATCACGTGTGGAAAGACATCAATCTAATATCTCTGATGTGCAACACCTAAAACAACATAAGGAGGTTGCATTAAAGGTGGGAAAAGTTTTGAAACGATTTATTGTGGTCTCATTTTTTATATCACAAAAACCTGTCATTTTAACAAGGGTGTGTAAACTTTTTATATCCACCGTGTATATATACATACACGTGTGTGCACATATATATATATATATATATATATATACACACACACACACACACACACACACACACACACACACACACACACACACACACACACACACACACACATCCTTATAATCACAACAGAAAAAAGTTTATTTCGACATGCACCATCCCATTGCCACACATTTCCCTTGCAAACTATTTGTATAAATAATACATATACTTAAAGCACCATCCTTGTATGCTATAATTAGATTTTCTTGAATAATGTGGCTTGGAGTTCCTTTGATCTTACAACCCATGGCTGAACTCAACAACTAGATGTTACAGCTGATGCTCTCTCAGTCACTCCCCACAGCAGACCCTACTGCACTGACCAAAACTAATTTTAAAAATTAAAATCATCTTTCAGTCTTTATTGTTACTTGGAAAAAAAAAATGATTCACCACATTTCTTTATCTCTGGGGAAAAAATAAAAAGACTTCCAGCTCCACTTAAATAAATTCCACAATAATTACTTACTATGCCTACGCCTCTCCAATGTTGCACCAAACTTCAGTCTACCCACCTTCTTAGAGGAGAGGAGAATTCAGAATAAGAATTATGAAGAATAAAGCCAAGCCTATTTATACATTTCTCACAAGTATACAACCCACAACCCCACACCATTTGGTCACCTTTTCTCTACTCTTTTTAACCATAGTTAAAGTACACAAGAAACCCTTGGACTTTCTTCTCTTTAAAGTGCAATAACCCTATTTCTTAACAGTAAAAGCAATCCAGGGTATGCTATACTATCATTTAGGAATTACCTGCATTTAACTGTGACTATCATTTAGGAATTACCCTCATTTATCTGTGGCCATCTGCTCAACTATCTAAGTTACAGTAATATACTAAGCTACAACATACCTCATCTTTGATTACTACTGAGAAATGTGTGCCCAATGACCTTGTAGCAACATGCAGTTACAAGGACAGTCTTTGCTTGAAAAGAAATTAGATGAATGAAGTGTTGATCAAAAGTCCATGCAGTGACCTTCCACAGCTACAGCAAAAGTACTGCCACAAATAAACACATGTGCATGCAGGCATAGACAAAAATATGTGCACAACCACATGTGTGCTCACATTACATAACTACAAACATAATAAAAACACAAGACTAATACTATGTACATGAATGCACACAAATACATTTAAAATAAAACAGGAAAGGTCGGCAATCTCAAGTACCAAATAACCTCAACAGCTCTCACCATAAAACTAAAAATAACCCAAGAACAGTGAAACCTCAAGGAGTGGTATGGTTCAAAGACTGCAACCAGCCAAATAATAAATCAAATACTCATAAGTTAAGAGCTTTCGTCCCCATGAATCAGGGACTTCATCAGAACAGTTAAAATCAATTGAGTACGCTTTTTTTTAAATAATTGATGATTAATGGTCATGTGACAGTTAAATTAAGTCCGTCAAATCAGGAAAAGTAAAAGCAGTCCATAACCAATTTGTGATCTTACAAAAAAATAAGCTGAAATTCATAAACAAGTGCCTTAAAAAGTAATAAAAAGCAACACAAAAAACTAACTTACTATATATCACCTTTTAATGCTTATGTATAGTACTGTAACTCAATATGTAGGTACTATGAACCAAAAATGTTAACCAAAAATATAAATGAATAAAAATATAAATATATAAATCATGGCAAGGAAGCAGAACTAGTTCAATGTGATGGTAGGTTGATCAACAAATTCCCCTTAAAAATGCAAATGTAAATCAGTGAAAACATTTAAGTTTTTAAATTGCCAATGCTCTTTTCCTTAAAACAGGCATAAGATTTGTAGAGTCGTTCAACCCGGGTACTGTAGCTGCATTTAGCCTCAGCTACCAGTACAATTCTCAAAGATAAATCGTCTCCCAAAAACCTCCTCTCAGGAGAATATCAAGCACCAGTCTAAGCTTTTTGAGAAGAAAGAACGCTCGTATCCATGCATTCACAAACCCTTTTACCAAATTCCAGCACATGGAGTTGGGGTGTCACATCAATAGTAGCCATCATCTAGACCCAATGTTTAAATCACCAGGTGGTTAGCTCTGCCAAGGTTATTCTTCCATATAACACACACACACACACACACACACACACACACACACACACACACACACACACACACACACACACACACACACACACACACTTTAATGTTTCTGATCCACCTACTGCATATCTTTGGAATGTGGGAGGAAAAAATCTCATACGAGCACAGGGAGAACATGCAAACTTTGTACAAAGGGCACCACAACTGAAAAGTGAACCTGAGAACCTCTTGATGTGAGGTGACAATGCTACCTGGTGCACCAGTGTCTCATCTCCGCACTCCCATTAAAGAAGGGAGAAAAAAAAATAAAAACAAATGCAGTGACTGCATTCTAGCCACTGGGGCAGTTCATTACATGTACAAAGAGAACACAGATGCAGAAAGAGGACCTGACCCTTTCTATACAAAATACTAAATAAAATTGCCTCTATGTTAAATAAACAAATCAAATCAAAGCTGCACAGCAGCCTTTATACTACTACAATAAAAATAACATGATTTTTGAGATCTCCAGATGGACTTTACTTGTAATACTTCTGGGAAGGTCACCAGGTGATACATCACATGAGTAGACCTGCTAACGAGAAAAGTAATGATTAAACTTGATACACAAATTAGTGACAGCCAAGATTAACTCTTGTAAATGTGACATCAGAGACTGACATGCATGTGCGTACACATGCCTCCCCTTTCTACAGCTCATAAAGGTTTGAAGTATCAAAGGCCTTTTTCAATTACTGATTCCCTCCAGCAGATCCTAACGTTACAGTATACCCACTTTCACCATAAAAAAGACAACTGAACTTCTATATCACAAAACATTTTACAAAACTGAAAATTCAAATAAGCAAACATTAAGCAAAACATATGACTAAAAATGCCAGTTACAAACAAATACTGCAAAGCATTCCTAAAATGAACTACTAAAAAGTAAATAAGCTGAAAAAAAAAGAAAAAAAACTCTCAAAATCACAGCCAAACCTTATACATTTCTAAAGAAGATCTGACCCACCGCAGGAAAGCACAAATGCACACTGGGTGACTTTACACTTTAAAATTAAAAAACACCCACCCATGCAAAATCCTGGAAAATCATAAACAAGCATTTACAAGTCATATTTTATGAAAACCTTCACTGTGGTTTTAACTTTACTAACTTCTTACATCCACAATTACAAACCACTGAGTTCAAACAACCAAGTTGATTAAGCCTTACTTTCACAGCCAAATGGAATGTAGACCAATAGATTACTGAATGATTATTAAACTTCTCTTTTACTCTAAATGTAAATTTTGTGACTTTTATACCAACAGCACCAAACTGGTTTCCATTTATACTTAAACTTGATGTTTTAGAGGTGTAATGGGCTGTTACTGGTTTTATGCTTATTTGTATAGCAGGATTTCTCTAGTTACTAAAGATACACATGTATGTAAAAATAAATTGAGCATGGGGTCCACAGCCCTGACTCTAACTTGTGCCTCAAAATGCTGGCCTTAGAATGAACATTGCCAAGCAAAACAGAAAACAACCACACCCAGCTCCACAAGGTCAACATGTGTTCTTTTCATTCACTCAGCCTTGTACAAATAATAATACTTTTGATTCACAACTAGTGAACTGGAATAAGAATTACATTTTATACTCCACAATTCTTTCAAATAATTTACATTGATAAGCATTTTTTCAGATAAATACCATTTTCCAAATCTCAAGAAGGCTCATATAACAGAAAATTGACAATGCAAATAACAAAATCAAAAGTAATCTAAATCATGACAACTCTAGCATCAATACAGGCACATCACTGTTCCAAATAGCAAAAGAAAATCATCACACAGGTACAGTACTGCACCACCCAGAAGAAATGAAGTCATGGCAGAAATACATTAATGTTCAATGTGAAGGCAATGAGGTCACAGCACAGCTACAGCCCAGCACCACACAAATGTGATTATGTCACAGTACAGGTACTACACTGCTGTGTAATCCATGGTGCAGCAGTAGCGTCGTTGCCTCACAGCAAGAGGTTCTCCCGTTCAATTCTCAGCTAGTGTGCGGGGAGTGCCTTCTGTGTGGAGTCTGCATGTCCTCCCAGCGGGTCGAGTGGCATTCCGAAAAACATGCGTGAATGGGCGTGCAGTGTATAGAACTTGTGTTAACTTCTTTAGATGAAGAAGGGGACATAATTAGGCAGTGCATGGAACTTGTGTTAACTTCTTCAGTTGAAGAAGGGGAAGGTAATTAGGCAGTGCACAGGACTTGTGTTAACTTCTTCAGATGAAGAAGGAGGAGGTAATTAGGCAGTGCACAGAACATGTGTTAACTTCTTCAGATGAAGAAGCGGAAGGTAATTAGGCAGTGCACAGAACTTGTGTTAACTTCCTCAGGTGAAGAAGGAGGAGGTAATTAGGCAGTGTATAGAACTTGTGTTAACTTCTTTAGATGAAGGGGACATAATTAGGCAGTGCATGGAACTTGTGTTAACTTCTTCAGTTGAAGAAGGGGAAGGTAATTAGGCAGTGCACAGGACTTGTGTTAACTTCTTCAAATGAAGAAGCGGGAAGGTAAGTAGTCAGTGCACAGAACTTGTATTAACTTCTTCAGATGAAGAAGGGGAGGTAATTAGGCAGTGCACAGAACTTGTGCTAACTTTTTCAGTTGAAGAAGGGGAGGTAATTAGGCAGTCCAGAGAACGTGTGTTAACTTCTTCAGATGAAGAAGGGGAGATAATTTGGCAGTGCACAGAACTTGTGTTAAGTTAACGTCTTCAGATGAAGAAGGGGGAAGTAATTAGGCAGTGCACAGAACTTGTGTAACTTCTTCAGATGAAGAAGGGAAGGTAATTAGGCACTGCACAGAACTGGTGTTACCTTCTTCAGATGAAGAAGGGAGAGGTAATTAGGCAGTGCACAGAACTTGTGTAACTTCTTCAGATGAAGAAGGGAAGGTAATTAGGCACTGCACAGAACTTGTGTTAACTTCTTTAGATGAAGAAGGGGACATAATTAGGCAGTGCACGGAACTTGAGTTAACTTCTTCAGTTGAAGAAAGGGAAGGTAATTAGGCAGAGCACAGAACTTGTGTTAACTTTTTCAGATGAAGAAAGGGCAAGGTTATTAGGCAGTGCACAGAACTTCTGTTAATCTCTTCAGAAAAAGGGCAAGGTAATCAGGCAGTGCACAGAGCTTGTGTTATCTTCTTCTTCAGAAGAAGAGGGAGGTAATTAGGCAGTGCACAGAACTTATGTTAACTTCTTCAGATGAAGAAGAGGGAAGCTAATTAGGCAGTGCACAGAAGTTGTGTTATCTTCAGAAGAAGGGGGAGGTAATTAGGCAGTGCACATAACTTGTGTTAACTTCTTTAGATGAAGAAGGGGACATAATTAGGCAATGCATGGAACTTGTGTTAACTTCTTCACATGTAGAAGGGGTAATTAGGCAGGGCACAGAACTTGTGTTACCTTCTTCAGATGAAGAAGGGGATGTAATTAGGTAGTGCACAGAACTTGTGTTAACTTCTTCAGATGAAAAAGGGGGAAGGTAATTAGGCAGTGCACAGAACTTGGGTTAACTTCAGAAGAAGGGGGAGGTAATTAGGCAGTGCACAAATTGTCTGTTAACTTCTTCAGATGAAGAAGGGGGAGGTAATTAGGCAGTGCACAGAACTTGTGTTAACTTCTTCAGATGAAGAAAGGGGAAGGTAATTAGGCAGTGGACAGAACTTGTGTTAACATCTTCAGATGAAGAAGGGAAGGTAATTAGGCAGTGCACAGAACTTGTGTTAACTTCTTCAGATAAAGAAGGGGGAAGGTAATTAGGCACTGCACAGAACTTGTGTTAACTTCTTCAGATGAAGAAGGGGAGGTAATTAGGCAGTGCACAGAACTTGCATTAACTTCTTCAGATGAAGAAGGGGTGGTAATTAGGCAGTGCACAGAACTTGTGGTAACTTCTTCATATTAAGAAGGGGAGGTAATTAGACAGTGCACAGAACTTGTGTTATTTTCTTCAGATGAAGAAGGGGGAAGGTAATTAGGCAGTGCCCAGAACTTGTGTTAATGTCTTCAGATGAAGAAGGGAAGGTAATTAGGCAGTGCACAGAACTTGTGTTAACTTCTTCACATGAAGACTGGGGTAATTAGGCAGGGCACAGAAATTGTGTTACCTTCATCAGATGAAGAAGGGGGAGGTAATTAGGTAGTGCACAGAATTTGTGTTAACTTCTTCACATGAAGAAGGGTGTAATTAGGCAGGGCACAGAACTTGTGTTACCTTCTTCAGATGAAGAAGGGGGAGGAAATTAGGTAGTGCACAGAACTTGTGTTAACTTCTTCAGATGAAGAAGGGGGAAGATAATTAGGCAGTGCACAGAACTTGTGTTAACTTCTTCAGAAGAAGGGGAGGTAATTAGGCAGTGCACAGAACTTGTGTTAACATCTTCAGATGAAGAAGGGGGAAGGTAATTAGGTAGTGCACAGAACGTCTGTTAACTTCTTCAGATGAAGAAGGGGGACGTAATTAGGCAGTGCACAGAACTTGTGTTAACTAGTTCAGATGAAGAAGGGGGAGGTAATTAGGCAGTGCACAGAACTTGTGTTAAGTTCTTCAGATGAAGAATGGGAAGGTAATTAGGCAGTGGACAGAACTTGTGTTAACTTCTTCAGATGAAGAAAGGGGAAGGTAATTAGGCAGTGCACAGAACTTGTGTTAACGTCTTCAGATGAAGAAGGGAAGGTAATTAGGCAGTGCACAGAACTTGCATTAACTTCTTCAGATGAAGAAGGGGTGGTAATTAGGCAGTGCACAGAACTTGTGGTAACTTCTTCAGATTAAGAAGGGGAGGTAATTAGACAGTTCACAGAACTTGTGTTAACTTCTTCAGACGTAGAAAGGGGAGGTAATTAGGCAGTGCCCAGAACTTGTGTTAATGTCTTCAGATGAAGAAGGGAAGGTAATTAGGCAGTGACAAAACTTGTGCTAATTCTTCAGATGAAGAAGGGGAAGGTAATTAGGCAGTGCACAGAACTTGTGTTTACTTCTTCAGATGAAGAAATGGGAAGGTAATTAGGCAGTGCACAGAACTTGTGTAACTTTTTCAGATGAAGAAGGGAAGGTAATTAGGCACTGCACAGAACTGGTGTTACCTTCTTCAGATGAAGAAGGGAGAGGTAATTAGGCAGTGCACAGAACTTGTGTAACTTCTTCAGATGAAGAAGGGAAGGTAATTAGGCACTGCACAGAACTTGTGTTAACTTCTTTAGATGAAGAAGGGGACATAATTAGGCAGTGCACGGAACTTGAGTTAACTTCTTCAGTTGAAGAAAGGGAAGGTAATTAGGCAGAGCACAGAACTTGTGTTAACTTTTTCAGATGAAGAAAGGGCAAGGTTATTAGGCAGTGCACAGAACTTCTGTTAATCTCTTCAGAAAAAGGGCAAGGTAATCAGGCAGTGCACAGAGCTTGTGTTATCTTCTTCTTCAGAAGAAGAGGGAGGTAATTAGGCAGTGCACAGAACTTATGTTAACTTCTTCAGATGAAGAAGAGGGAAGCTAATTAGGCAGTGCACAGAAGTTGTGTTATCTTCAGAAGAAGGGGGAGGTAATTAGGCAGTGCACATAACTTGTGTTAACTTCTTTAGATGAAGAAGGGGACATAATTAGGCAATGCATGGAACTTGTGTTAACTTCTTCACATGTAGAAGGGGTAATTAGGCAGGGCACAGAACTTGTGTTACCTTCTTCAGATGAAGAAGGGGATGTAATTAGGTAGTGCACAGAACTTGTGTTAACTTCTTCAGATGAAAAAGGGGGAAGGTAATTAGGCAGTGCACAGAACTTGTGTTAACTTCAGAAGAAGGGGGAGGTAATTAGGCAGTGCACAAATTGTCTGTTAACTTCTTCAGATGAAGAAGGGGAAGGTAATTAGGCAGTGCACAGAACTTGTGTTAACTTCTTCAGATGAAGAAGGGGAGGTAATTAGGCAGTGCACAGAACTTGTGTTAACTTCTTCAGATGAAGAAAGGGGAAGGTAATTAGGCAGTGGACAGAACTTGTGTTAACATCTTCAGATGAAGAAGGGAAGGTAATTAGGCAGTGCACAGAACATGTGTTAACTTCTTCAGATAAAGAAGGGGAAGGTAATTAGGCACTGCACAGAACTTGTGTTAACTTCTTCAGATGAAGAAGGGGAGGTAATTAGGCAGTGCACAGAACTTGCATTAACTTCTTCAGATGAAGGGGTGGTAATTAGGCAGTGCACAGAACTTGTGGTAACTTCTTCATATTAAGAAGGGGAGGTAATTAGACAGTGCACAGAACTTGTGTTATTTTCTTCAGATGAAGAAGGGGGAAGGTAATTAGGCAGTGCCCAGAACTTGTGTTAATGTCTTCAGATGAAGAAGGGAAGGTAATTAGGCAGTGCACAGAACTTGTGTTAACTTCTTCACATGAAGACTGGGGTAATTAGGCAGGGCACAGAAATTGTGTTACCTTCATCAGATGAAGAAGGGGGAGGTAATTAGGCAGTGCACAGAATTTGTGTTAACTTCTTCACATGAAGAAGGGGGTAATTAGGCAGGGCACAGAACTTGTGTTACCTTCTTCAGATGAAGAAGGGGAGGAAATTAAGTAGTGCACAGAACTTGTGTTAACTTCTTCAGATGAAGAAGGGGGAAGATAATTAGGCAGTGCACAGAACTTGTGTTAACTTCAGAAGAAGGGGGAGGTAATTAGGCAGTGCACAGAACTTGTGTTAACATCTTCAGATGAAGAAGGGGGAAGGTAATTAGGTAGTGCACAGAACGTCTGTTAACTTCTTCAGATGAAGAAGGGGGAGGTAATTAGGCAGTGCACAGAACTTGTGTTAACTAGTTCAGATGAAGAAGGGGGAGGTAATTAGGCAGTGCACAGAACTTGTGTTAAGTTCTTCAGATGAAGAATGGGAAGGTAATTAGGCAGTGGACAGAACTTGTGTTAACTTCTTCAGATGAAGAAAGGGGAAGGTAATTAGGCAGTGCACAGAACTTGTGTTAACGTCTTCAGATGAAGAAGGGAAGGTAATTAGGCAGTGCACAGAACTTGCATTAACTTCTTCAGATGAAGAAGGGGTGGTAATTAGGCAGTGCACAGAACTTGTGGTAACTTCTTCAGATTAAGAAGGGGAGGTAATTAGACAGTGCACAGAACTTGTGTTAACTTCTTCAGACGTAGAAAGGGGAAGGTAATTAGGCAGTGCCCGGAACTTGTGTTAATGTCTTCAGATGAAGAAGGGAAGGTAATTAGGCAGTGACAAAACTTGTGCTAATTCTTCAGATGAAGAAGGGGAAGGTAATTAGGCAGTGCACAGAACTTGTGTTTACTTCTTCAGATGAAGAAATGGGAAGGTAATTAGGCAGTGCACAGAACTTCTGTTAACTTCTTCAGATGATGAAGTGGGAGGTAATTAGGCAGTGCACAGGACTTATGTTAACTTCTTCAGATGAAGAAGGGGGAAGGTAATTTGGCAATGCACAGAACTTGTGTTAACTTCAGAAGAAGGGGGAGGTAATTAGGCAGTGCACAGAACTTGTGTTACCTTCTTCAGATGAAGAAGGGGAGGTAATTAGGTAGTGCACAGAACTTTTGTTAACTTCTTCAGATGAGGAAGGGGGAAGGTAATTAGGCAGTGCACAGAACTTGTGTTAATTTCTTCAGAAGAAGGGGAGGTAATTAGGCAGTGCACAGAACTTCTGTTAACTTCTTCAGATGAAGAAGGGGGAGGTAATTAGACAGTGTACAGAACTTGTGTTAACTTCCTCAGATGAAGAAGGGGAAGGTAATTAGGCAGTGCACAGAACTTGTGTTAACTTCTTCAGATGAAGAAAGGGGAAGGTAATTAGGCAGTGCACAGACCTTGTGTTAACTTCTTCAGATGAAGAAGGGGAGGTAATTAGGCAGTGCACAGAACTTGTGTTAACTTCTTCAGATGAAGAAAGAGGAAGGTAATTAGCCAGTGCACATAACTTCTGTTAACTTCTTCAGAAAATGGGGAAGGTAATTAGGCAGTGCACAGAACTTCTGTTAACTTCTTCAGATGAAGAAGGGGGAGGTAAATAGGCAGTGCACAGAACTTGTGTTAACGTCTTCAGATGAAGAAGGGGAGGTAATTAGGCAGTGCAGAAAACTTATGTTAATGTCTTCAGATGAAGAAGTGGGAGGTAATTAGACAGTGTACAGGACTTATGTTAACTTCTTCAGATGAAGATGGGGGAAGGTAATTAGGCAGTGCACAGAAAAAGAAGTTATGTTCTTACCATAACGTTCCATGTGAATTGTTCATTTCACCTTTGTTCTTACACACGGGTTCGGAGCCGATCCTCGGCTCCAAGTCGGCCGCTTCACAAGCTCTGCATCTAAGAGAAAGCTCGAGGCACAGTCTATATCCCATGATCCTCCTCTACCATCCCTCAGATCTAGTTTGCAAGAACCAGGACGCACTACTAACCACTGCATCTAATGCTCATGCAATCACACTCTTGAGACTGAACAATATTAGAACTGACCACAGATAGGGATATAGTTAATATGCAACTTACTGAAGAATAGGTAGAGTAGGCAACCTAGAGAATACCAACCAGGCACTAGTCGTACCCATTCTTCCAGAACATGGTGGGGGAAGGAGGGATGGGATGTAAGAACAAAGGCGAGATGAACAATTCACATGGAATGTTATGGTAAGAACATAACTTCTTTATGTGCAATTGTTCGATCTCGCCGTTTGTTCTTACACATGGGTAGCGTCCCTAGCTCCGTTACCCTGGATGACTCATGGTAGAACGATCCTGAGTACAGTGGAACTGAAGGACACCCTGTTCTTGGAGGTCCTGTCTACTTTGTAGTGAGTGACAAAATGTATGCGGTTTTGCCCACGTAGCCGCTGCACAAATAGTATCCAACGGAAGAAGAGTTACATGGGCTAAAGAAGTAGAAACGGCCCTAGTAGAATGAGCCTTAGGCTTGAACGGAAGTGGTTGCTTTGAAGATGAATAAACAAAATGTATGCAGTCTGAAAGCCATTTGGATAATGTCCATTTTGTTACTGCCATGCCCTTCTTATTATCTGCGAATGAAACAAACAACTGATCCGATTTTCTGTAATCCTTTGTTCTGTCTAGATAAAATCTCAGTTGCCTATGTACATCCAACTTGTGCAGCATGTATTCCAATTTATTTGAATGGTTTTTGAAAAATGTGGGAAGTTCTATAGATTGGTTAATGTTAAGCACAGAGCATACCTTTGGGAGAAATGACGGATTTGTACACAAGGAAACTCTATCTGGGTGAATAACCATGTATGGTGGCCTGACTGACAATGCCTGTAGCTCTGATATTCTACGAGCTGAGGTAACAGCAATGAGGAGGAGGGTCTTCCACGACAAACACTTAAGTGAGCAGGTTGAAAGGTAACAGCAATGAGGAGGAGGGTCTTCCATGACAAACACTTAAGTGAGCAGGTTGAAAGGTAACAGCAATGAGGAGGAGGGTCTTCCATGACAAACACTTAAGTGAGCAGGTTGAAAGGTAACAGCAATGAGGAGGAGGGTCTTCCATGACAAACACTTAAGTGAGCAGGTTGAAAGGTAACAGCAATGAGGAGGAGGGTCTTCCATGACAAACACTTAAGTGAGCAGGTTGAAGCTGGTTCGAATGGTGGTAGCATAAGCTGAGACAACATCAAATTCAAGTTCCATGGAAAAACCGGCTCGCGGATGGGTGGCCGAAGGTGAAAGGTACCCTTCATGAAAGCCCTACAAAGCCTGTGAGACATAACTGTAGAACCCCCTTCACCTACATGGACGTTCGATATGGCCGCTAATTGCACCCTTATTGTAGAAGTAGAGGCCCCTTCGTGAAACAGTGTAGATAAAAATTCCAGGATTTTGTGTATCGGGGTCACCAAGGGATCTAACCCCTGCGCTGATGCCCAGCACGCAAAACGTTTCCATTTGCTTTTGTATAGTTTTCTGGTAGAAGGTTTGTGGGAAGAAACTAGAATGTGCTGTACTGTTGGAGACAAAAACTTTGACCTGGCTAAATTGGGAAGTGAAGCAGCCAAGCTGTCAGTATGAGGGGCTGAAGGGATGGATGAGGAACTCCCGACGAGTGAGTTAATAAGTCTGGCACTGGGTCCAGAATCCATGGTTCCTCCATCAGGTGGGCTCGAAGGAAGGGAAACCAGATCTGTCAAGGCCAGAATGGTGCTATGAGTATGATCATCCTTTCCAGATTCCTGGCTTTCTGTAAAAATTTGGAAATCAAAGGGACAGGAGGAAAGGCATACAGGAGACCCGGGGGCCAATCGTGTACCAGTGCGTCCCTGGGAGCACCTCCCAGAGGGGGAAGAAGGGCAAAGTAGCTTCTGCATTTGGCATTCAAGGGGGATGCAAAAAGATCGCAGCAAGGCTGGCCCCATCTGCGGAAAATCCTTTCCGCTACTTGGCTGTTCAGGGACCACTCATGAGGCAACAGGATGGCTCTGCTCAACCTGTCCGCAATGACTTTGGATGACCCCGGGATGTGCGTTCCTACCAGAAAATGACCTGAGGACGCAGCCCATTGCCAAATTCTCAGGGCCTCTCTGCATAATGGATTAGGTTCATAGGTTCATAGGTTTATACTAGGCTATCTGCCCTAAGGCATTTATAAGCCTAGCCCC